>NC_135560.1:4117997-4177997 GCF_964340395.1 Glandiceps talaboti | reverse complement strand
AGTACTACATAAAGTCATTTGATAGTAATTATAATCGAGGAGTTTAGTACGATGGGCACGAGTTTCGTCTTCAAAAACCGTCTCACCGCTACCTTCATGTAATATACAAATTATGGTCAGATTATTTTTTCAGTTATCCTGCCCAGTACATATTGTACGCCATTATGTAAATGTAACACACTTATTTCCGTAGCCGCCAATGACTTGGCAGGTTGCAATTTTCTGTTCATGTTTAAGAAAATTTGTAGTTGGGCCATGGAATGCAATTTGGCCGTAAGGAAAGCCGTGATAAAATTTAATGAATACACAAAACACCATCATAAGTCCGCATCATTTATTTAATACAATCTTGTATCCAGTGCAAATCCACGGAAATAACACACTAACTCATGCAATGATGTGCATTTGGTGTTCGTTATCTAACCTACCTAAAGTTTAGACAAACGTTTGCTATCAGGTTTTTCAAACCCCTTTAGAAAATACAAAGGCAAATTTTAAATATTTGGCTGAAATATATGACTTGTAGAAGTGAAATGAGAACAAGTGAAAATACGAATAAGGAGTTGTCATACTTGATAGCAAATCTATGAAAAGAATTGTACCCGTTTGTGAGAAGATTATGCTAGCATTTATACTATACCGTATGGCTCATTATTTTCCGTTAGTTGTAAATAATTATTCAGAAACTTAATTACTTTGATAAACTGAGATACCACGCAGGTATATATATATCATTCAATAACATACAACTTCTGTCATTGGGCCGTTATAACAAATAATGACAGTTTCGCTCATTAAATTTGTTAAATTTATTTTGATCATTAAATCAACATTAATTCACAAGTAGTCATTATACCGTACAAACGTTTATCTTACCTCCAACGATTATTAAAACAAAAATATGAGTGAATGCACAATGTTTTTACGGAATATATTATCTCCAAACTTTTGCACCCTTATTCATCGCAGTCCTGTATATTAGCCGTATATAGTACATGAGGATTCAGGTACAGTCATATTTGCGTATGCATATGCAAGCCATTTTCAAATCAATTTCAAGTTACGCATGCGCAAATATACTAGAACAGCATCCTCTCTCATGTTCTAATTCTACTTACATTTTGATAGTAAAATATGACAATTGTTTAATAGTCGACTTCGACAATCATTCTGATATTCTGCTCAGTAAATACTTTCATGCAATGAGGTCTACCAGTTCGATGACGTCATTGGAACCGTTCATTAAGAAACGTTGTGGTTCATGTACCATTGATTAATTAATTAAATAATGCTAAATATATCAAATTACTTAACAAACTTTTATAAATATTTGAACAAATCTTACACTAGGGAGTACTATTCTTCAAATTCAATAGTCTTTAATTTTATATTGGCCATATGGATGAGAATTGGGTATTTATTTTGGATTCTTAATTGATAACACAATTTTACTATGTTTCCCTAAAAATCGATGTTTTTTAAAAAGTCTGATGGATTATAAGTAAGTAATGTTGTTAATACAAGTGATTACTGAGTCACAACTAGTCTTACCTGTCCATTGATCTATCGTTTCCATATGTTTTAAATGTCACCATGCATGAATATTTTGGTTAGTGGGAAACATGGTAAAGATGTTGTATGAATTGAATATCCAAAACTAGATACCCATTTCTCATCTATATAACTACCTTAAAATGTAATCAAATATATTCAGGTATTAAAGCTTACGGTTGAAGATTCAACATACGGGTACTTTACAGACTTATAATGTCATATATCGTGCTATGAAGAGACTGACAAATTGTCCAAAAAACATTTATAAAGACATTTTTCAACCAAGCAAGGCGACTAATAGAGCCAGTAAGATAACAAATATGCTTGCGGTGATGATTGCAGTTCCTCCTGCGTTCAAATCAGCATTGCAGTATTCACCAGTGCAACACTTCCTGCAGGTGCCCGTTCCTACGGCGTTCTTGCAACCTTTACTCTCCTCACATTCTTCCTTGCACCCACGTCTCACTTTTGCGATTTGTGTTGCAGCCGTGTCCACTTCCTCCTATAAAAATATAAGAGTATGTGCGTTATGTCATACAAGTCCTCTTCAGCAGTAAATATAGACTATACTCGATTTGAGAATTACTAAGTTCGACAAGTAAATACATGTAATGAGGCTTGAATTTTGAACATGGAAATTATAAATGTAATAATATAAATAGATAAATGAACTATCTATTCTTCATATCAGTCACAGTTTCAGGCTATGATAGTAATTATGAACATACATGTTTCACTATGGAATATCAAATGAATTAACTTAATTCTAAATGCCATTGAAATTCGATGAGTATTCAGTTCAAAGAACGGGCTGACCCACGTTAGAATTTCCCAGATGACTACAAATCTTGAGGCAGCAGTGCACCGTGTAAACCCTGTGTCGCCTGGAGATGACATCGTGAGAGAAAGTTAAACGCATATTGTCTGGTAACATCTAATCGAAAATATATAATTTTTATATAAGAAACTCTGATTTTTTACTTGAACAATTTCTTTGTTTGCACTGTTTCGGTTTGCACCATCTATCTCGAGTTTCAAGACGTGGCTGACATAAACAAATACTGTTTACCTGTGTTCCCATCACTACAGGTACGAAGGAAATAATCAACTTACATAACACATGCCAGTGCATTCCACTGATTTGATATCAGAATCTGTGGCATTGGCGTCGATATTTTTCAGATTTTTGCATTGGCTGTCCGACGTGAAATCGGCTGAGCATTGAAAACATTTGAAGACTGTACTGTTATCAGCTGCTGCATTTTCAGCAGGTGCGCTGTTCACGCCTAGATATTGATAAGGAAAATATAGAAGATACTGTAAGAACGTGTGTACATTATGGAATAGACACATATTTAGGGATGTGGAACACAGTTATTTAACAATTGTAATCTTATTCCGAGCCAGAATTGCAGGGGTTATAGTCATTATCTCAGTTTTATGGTATCCTTTGAAGGGCCAAAAGAGATTTCCTTAATTGTTATCTCGTAGGAGCATTGTAGAAATCTAATTGTAGTAATCAGTGTAAAACGGCAAGAATTGACTTTAAAACAATATACTGTAAAATCAAATTGATAACTGATTAAGTTCATAAATTCATTAACTTTAGTTTTGCGACAAGAAATATAGATGAAGTATATAACAAGTATATAGATGAAGACATACGCATACATAAGTATACATACATACATGTACGTACGTACGTACGTACAGACACAGACAGACAGACAGACAGACAGACAGACAGACGCATACACACCGAGTCACACACAGGCACACACACACACACATGCATACATACATACATGCATACATACATACATACATACATACATACCTACATACATACATGCATACATACATAAACATACATACATAAACATACGTACATACATACATACATACATACATACATACATACATATATATAGATAGACACCTTTGCAAATATACATGTGAATAACTAGTATATTTTGTGTCTAACTGAACATCCCCTGTGTTTGTTAAACGGGTGAATTTTGACGTTTGTTATAATCTTAAGGACATTAATTATTCAAGTAAATGACAAGTGATGATGTAGTTACCCAGACCCGTCCCTCTCACCATCTTACCTGGTTCAAACAACTGGAAAGCACAGAGTGCAAGGATGACAACTGCGAAAATGAAGTTCTGCATTTTGCTGACCAAGGTGTAATCTGTCAACAAAATAAGCGTGTGTTATGTTTATGTAAAACTATATAGAATAATGTAATGTTGTGTGATAATCAACGATGAAGAGACAAACTCGACAGGAGGTCCACCTACACAATCATCAAAAACTTCTAGAGACTTGCATGTCTACAACATTTTAGCTTTAAACTCTTCAGTCTGAGAAGTTTGAAGATTTAATAAATATTACGGGAACGACCGCTCTAGTGAACACCATTTGATGTCCAATGCTTAAGTAATCCCCCTTACCATTATCATGATCGTAAAACCACAAGGCCTGTTTGCAACAATGTCGTAAAACCACAAGGCCTGTTTGCGATATTGTCGTAAAACGACAGGCCTGTTTATGACAATGTCGTAAAACGACAAGGCCTGTTTGCGACAATGTCGTAAAACCACGAGGCATGTTTGCGATAATGACGTAAAACCACAAGGCCTGCTTGCGACATTGTCTTATAACCACCAGGCCTTTTGTGACACAATTACCAAATTTCGTAAAACCAACAGAACAGTTTGAGACTCGAAGAATGACATGTTACGAGTGTAGATAAATGTTAACCACTGGCGAAATACATTCCTCGATTTCGTTTCATTATATCACAATATGTGCACAAACATTTATTTATCACGTAAATCGAGTGTTTTCATGCCGAGTACCAGGCAATATTTATATTATATAACTTCATTCACAAATAGAAAATGTTGTGGAACTTTTTATACCCTTTTCGAAGGTTTCCCTGGGAAAGAATTTAGAATAGTCGACAGATTATAGAAAACCAAATTATATTCATGCCAGGGAGTTAGAATAACGATTACTGTGTAGAGTTAGACACCGCCCCTCCCGGCATAAACCTGTTTTATATCATGTATCACTAAGGTTGTTAATGAAAAAACAACAAATATCTCTGAAACACGAGTGAAAATGAAAACGAAATAAATTTTTATAAACTCAATTAATTTATATTTTAATTAGATAAGACCAGTAACCTTGAACTCAATAATACATTTACTGACATGAATTTATTAGACATGTTTAACAGCACACAGTCGTATTATTAACAAAGACTGCAATAGTTTGTGAGGTTTAACAGTATGAACCCTCGATGAAACTTTTACTTTAATGTATTCATGAAAAACTTGATGAATAATTTGATAAATAAGTAAATGAGCTAATATAGTGTTAATCTAATTGTGGTTTATAACTGACAGAAACAATGTAACATATGGTACACATAAAACAATATTTATCATTTGATTTTTATAATTTGCTTATTGTTTATTTGTACGTTATATATATTATAGTATTCGTATGATATGTAAATATATATATATCGTATGGATACTGGTTTATTGAATTCATCACCGAGTAATATTATTATTATTATTATTATTAATATTATGTATTTATTTATTTATTTATTGTACAAAATGTGCTACACGTGCGTCTCAGCGCATTGTACAGACTGAAGTTAAAAAATGCAAAAATTAATACATGTGGAAAGAAAATACCAGCACACACTCACAGGAAAAAAATTATATGCATAACACGCTGTTGTGATGAAGCCATTCTGGTATATATAACATATTCCAACTTAATTATGCAGTAGTTGTTGAGTTGGTCTATTTTTGTCCTAGATTAATATGCCCTGGTATCGCACACTAGCATAGTGCATGAGAAGCAGTGTTGGTGTGACATTAGATGAACAAAAGGCTATCATGACACATTCAATAAATTACATGGTTTATTTCAAAATCATTTCATAATCAGGCTGTCCTAAATTGCCATTAGCTCTAGTACAAATTTGTAGTTATTTATCGTAAAATCATTAATTAATTCATTCGGTATTAATTCTAAGTATTAATTCGATTGGGCTGGCTGGTTGGATGGATGGATGACGACATCATTATCATGGTTTGACATCATTGTTTGACAGTCATTGTATCGTATTGCAGTCAATGGTATATTATTTACAACTGCACAATGCAATCTTAATTAGTATTTATTTTATATTAGTTACACTACTAGCATACCAATGAGTACTTTCCTCTATTTACTGGTAATTACACTGACTTGTCACCATATATTTTAAGGCCTTGTACTATACACTGTATAATTACTATCGGTTGGACGTCCTTTAACCGGATATGGTAGTGTATGTACCGTACCGCATACATTATTATCTCTCTTAGTTAATATCCGGAACTGACGTAATTTCTAACCCGCAAAAGATTGTCAAATTTGGCAGCAACTACCTTAAAAATTAGTCACCAGTGTTAAAAAGAATTACTGATATCTCACCAGTGTTCAAAAGAACTACTCATATATGTTTATTTCACACAGTGTCTCCAGTAGAGAAGACCTCTGTCATGCAAAGTACCACTTTTATTGTGTTTTAATTTATTTATAGAACTATTCCATTACTGTTATCGATGTGACGCATTTGTGTATCAAACTAGTTATTTTTTCTACTGTAGATATTACAATGTCGTCACCTTCGTCAATGTTACTTCAGCATTTCCATACTTCTGTTCAACTCAAACGGATGAATTATGAATCATATTGAATCATTTTAAAATCTAATATTTATCGTCCGTAAACAAGTATTGAGTCACCTCCAATAAATTATAACTCTATAGACAGTACATGACATAATTATTGAATTATACCAACACGTAGCCTATCATTTCATGATCTATAATGAACATTTCTTTGGTTTCAAATTTTCCTCACACGAAAATTTCTTATTTAATATCTGCCTGTTTGAGCTATAAGAAATGGGAGTGGTTCGACCAGGCTGGGGTGTTTATTCTCGTTGTAAGCTGTTATCGCTAAAAAATACAAAGGCAAAGGTCATCAAAGTATGCACGAGTCTTAACCTGCATATACTGATCAACAAACTTAAAAATAGACAGTTACTTTTCATGAACGCCGCGCACAGCACCTGTTGACGGTGACAACCAATGTATGTTTTCACAGTATTTGAGCCGTCATTTCGTTCAGTATCGAAGTATGTGGTGTAAGTGGTAATACATCCATCTCTTTGGAAAAAATCGTAGTTCTCAAACAGTTGCATGTCCTTTTAAAGTCTATTCGACAAAGAAATGTTAGATCTAATGCGAAAAAAAAAAGTTAAATAAATTTCCACTTAATATCTACACGTCATTAAAATTGGGAAGGAAATGACAAAGCGGTAACCTGACGGCTATTGTATACCATCATATATATTAATAGACTAACGATAAACCAGCCCAATGGCATATTGAAATTGAAGCTGTGCGTAACATCTCAAGTTGACTATAAAAACGGTAAAGGTCGCACATTTTGTACCGCTTTACAAATTTGAAATGGGAAAAAGAAAACCGAAATTGGAAAAAGTGAATGTTATCGCGTAATATAATTTATCATTACTGCGGAATACATAGAATTTATGGTTTGGAATAAAATGTAGAATTACGTAAGGATAGCATATGTCCAACATTTATCAAAACACAGTAGTAAAAAGCTATTAATTAGTATTTGTTGATGGGAAGACACACTCTGTCTTAATGGAAAAAACTGTAATAAACAATTATCTTTTCTACACCCGAACAAGGCCATCATCACCACAAGCAGTCCTGAAACAAAACTGTTGTATCAGCTAAGGTGTTACCCTCCCAAAAAGAACAAAGTGTTGATGTTCTAAAAAAAAAACAAACTCTTCAGCACTCAAAAAAAATGTTAGATGACTAAAACGAAATATTAGAAGACAAGATATTCAAAATCGTAGTAAGTATAAAAAACAGACTAACCTGTGTTCACTATTGACGTTGATGCGGCCAGTACTCGGTGATAGTGAGACCGATAATACCAGTCGTATTTCAAACTAAACAGGATGGTCTAAATTTATCTCAACACATGGCGCACAATCATTCAATATGCAAATTTGTATAACTGGTATATTTGATGGTATTAGGAACGCTGGAAACATGACTAGCAGCTTGGTCCCTCGATTGAAACGTTACATGTTAATTTAATAACATAGTCTGAGATGGCTGTAAAAGGTGATACAAAAGTGTTGAGATTAATTATCATTCAATTACTGTATCTTGTTGATTTTCTAATGATCGCTTGATTTCAGTTAATTACTATATTTGTTTTAACCGAATTACTTTTACTGAATTTATTTGTATTTACAGCGTTTGTTTGTCTGTTCACGTATCTGATTATTTACTCGGTAATCTAATGTTATTTATTTCATCTATTTTATTTAGTTTCGGGCAAGGTGAACAATAACAGAACGTAACAAGTTAACTTCAGATATATTATATGTACATGTCGATAGAAAGGTAGCATCATCATCATCATCATCATCATCATCATCAGCAGCAGCAGCAGCAGCAGCAGCAACAACAACAACAACAACAACAACAACAACAACAACAACAACAACAACAACATGAAATGTCCTCATTATAAAACGATATGGTAGCTGAGGACAGAACGTGTTACAAAAACTTGACGTAGATTATCATGGAAATGCAAATGAACAATGTGATGTCATTTGAATGTAAATGGCGTGGTCCTCAAAAGTATACTATGATTGCTTACGATGTTTACTCACCGTATCAGTTTATTAGTAATTCAGGGCAATACGCATTTTCTATACTGTCATGAATAATTATGTAAAGTTCCTCTCTGACATTAAGTAAGAAGATCGACGTCAGAACACAATAACCTGGCACCATAAGTATCAGTATAATGTCTCCAAACATTCGATCGAACAAACATCTCTGCTGTCTACATAAAATAGAAGGAATATATTATATAAGGAATATTTTGTTCTGAATTTATTTGCATATGCGAATGATTCTATATTATATTAGGACTGAAATTTAGAGAACAAAATGTGATACGCCTCATCAAAGTGATTGTTAATAAATATGTAATGTGGGTACAGAGGCAGCAGGTTGATTTGCCGTTTGTGTTTCGACCTCTCCATCCACAATGTGTACATGGAACAGCTTTCACATATTCACTACGATGACAGAATGATAGATATGCGGGGATATATAATAAAAAGTAGGTATGTCATAAAGTCACATTTACTACAATTACCAGCACTATTTTGTATTTTGTACTTAAATTAAATTAAATTAAATTTCATTTCAATTTCATTTCATTTCCCGACGAAATACAGTCCGGTATGCAAGAGTGTTTTCAACTATATTAGTGTTCACGCCGATAAGAACAAAGGGTAACAACTGGCGATTAGACCCACATGTACACGATCATGACGATATTAAAAGGTGGCTACAAATATCAGTCTACAACTAATCTAAGAGTACGAGTCGGGCAGATAGGCAAAACGTTACAATACATTTGTAGTTTTAGCCAAACCCAAATTCTTAGAGAGCAGTTTTTAATTTATTTTGATTTGCTTTGGATATGTCAATTGAAAATATTTATTAAATCTATTTTTTTCCATTCATGTATTTGGTATAATCATGTCTTATGTTGTGTCTGTGTCGATTGATTATAGTTACTGAGATGACTACTATTATTAAGTGTACACCTGTTATGTTTTTGTTAAAATAATTAAATAAATAAATAAATAATTGCACACATACATAAATAAACAAACAAACATACATACATACATACATACATACATACATACATACATACATACATACATACATACATACATACATACATACATACAGACAGACAGGCAAACAAACAAACAAACATACATACATACATACATACATACATACATACATACATACATACATACATACATACATACATACATACATACATACATACATACATACATACATACATACATACATACATACATACATACATACATACATACATACATACATACATACATACATAAATAAATAAATAAATAAATAAATAAATAAATAAATAAATAAATAAATAAATAAATAAATAAATAAATAAATAAATAAATAAATAAATACAGGCATACATACATACATACATACATACATACATACATACATACATACATACATACATACATACATACCTAATGCAGACAGACAGACAGACAGACAGACAGACAGACAGACAGACAGACAGACAGACAGACAGACAGATAAATTGTAGTGGTATTCAATGTAGAGCATGTGAAATATATTCAAATTTTGAAATGTGTTTGCATTACGAACAGAAAGGAAGGGAGAGAAATGATGTGTGAATAATGACAATTGTACATTCATACTGAACGTGGCATGCAGACGTGTGACGACAAGTGTGGTGCTTGATTGACTTCTAAATGAGTACCCTTACAGTAGATGAGCAAATTGTGTTAGTGAAACTTACAAGTGTATATATGGAGACAAGATAAACATATCCGGATTAGGTATTTCGTACTCTGTGCAACTTTGTGTGACGGCAACTTTTTCCAAGAAAAATGCACAAACAATTTCCAATATTTCGAATTCAGTTATTATGTTGTTAGCTTCACGACTTATTTTTTTGTGAGCAACTGTTAGCTTTAATATTAAGCTGGGTATGTTTATGCATTCATGATTAATCAATGATAAACAGACCATGAGATAACACTAATATTCTAGTACTTGTCTCTCTGACACGAAATGCAAGGGATTTGGAATTGAGTTGACTTCGGATCAGATATTAAGAGTTCAACATATTATTTTGCGATGATATCAGTGTCATGTGAATGTACTGTGGACAGGTCAAGGCTGGCAAAATGCCAAACATTTCTTGCAAATTTCACGTCACTGAATTTGAATAGACGATAAGACGGATTATACAGGTAAAGGTAAAGTTCCGATTCAATAATAACCATAAAACGTTAATCTTCGTGTCGGTGATCAGGTCATCTCATTTTATCTCACGAGCAAACTAATCACCCTAGTACTGAATATGCAAAGTCTAAATTTATCTATCATTTACATATGCGGGTTTGAACATTATTATGGTTTCAATTCAAGTATTTTAGCTAAATGAAACGGGTTAATCATAACATATTTTGCATTTCTAACACAATGACAAGAGCATGTACAATTAAACAAACATACAATGTGTGTGTGTGTGTGTGTGTGTGTGTGTGTGTGTGTGTGTGTGTGTGTGTGTGTGTGTGTGTGTGCGCGTGTTTACTAACATCCAACAATGGGGTATTTTGTAGGTGGAGAATACCACGTGGGTTTTTGGGGGACTCTGTGTGAATGTGTGTGTGTGTGTGTGTGTGTGTGTGTGTGTGTGTGTGTGTGTGTGTGTGTGTGTGTGTGTGTGTGTGTGATGGGTTTCCCGAATTTACCACGCTCACCAATGACTGCCCTCTTGTGGTAGCTGTAAACAAACATCGGTATCTTAAGTTACAGTTACTGTAGTATATCAATGAACACACGCATATTCAGTAGACGTGACATTCTACACACTGTAACCGAGTTTCACATCTCAAGTCACTGAATATGTTGTGGTACATGTTGTTGCTACAGACGATGGCTGTTTCAATGGCCTTCACAAAAGATAAGATGCATGTTCTGTATTTTGTCGAGAAAAAGTCTGTATTTGATAATTTTGCCGAATCTAAATGTGGATCGATCATCTATATATTAGTGAAACTTTATTAATTTACATGATATTAGTTAATGATCCACACTTGAAATGGTTTAAAACACGTTTAATAGTCGCTGTGGGACTGATGAGAAAAACGCCATGGAGGCGTTTAACAGTCCACTGAGGGACTGATTTAACAGCCCGCTGAGGGTCTGGTATGGGAAAAATGCGAAGAGGCATTTTAAAAGTACTCTGAAGGAACAAATCAGGAAAATCGAGGGGAGACACAGAGCGAGATAATAAAAATAATAATAGACATAACACTGCTACATGAGAACTCAAGGCATGCGTTTACATGTATTAGTGTATCGAAGGAAGTTTTTGAGTGAGTGAGTGAGTGAGTGAGTGAGTGAGTGAGTGAGTGAGTGCGTGTAAAGAAGCCCATTTCTGCTGAATAGTAGAGATGTGCTCGTGTGTATGCATTGTGTGTAATAAAAGGTTTCAGCTTTATTATTTCGAGAAAGTTCGAGGAACTGAAATATCTGTCAGAATCACTTCGTGAGTAAATTTTTTGTAACATAAAAAAAGAGACAGAGGAATTCACGCCAACTATTTGAGTTACAAGCGAGAACAAAAAGAAATTATTGACACAATAATTAGTACGTAAATACAGTAGAGCAGTCCCGCTCAGTATGAGAGTGATTACCTAACGAGGTATGACAGAAATAACTAATGCCAGGAGGAATAGGCTGTTCAAGGTCGGGTGTAAATATGTACACATGTTGGAAGACAATGAAAGGAAGAATCGAATTATAATATTAGTGGGAGTTATCTGCATACAAGCTGTTATTTTTCTCATGTGTTATTTAGAAAGGAGGTAGGGGCTGCCTCTTTGCCCTTACCTTTATTGCAGCCTGCGTTTTGCATGATCCCGTCTAGGGGTGCCAATTTAAAGAACTTCGGAGCCATTAAAATGTGGTATTTAAAAGAAGCACAAACTTTATACAAACAAATAATAATCCTGAGAAACTTTGCGCACCTGAGTGCATCAGAGAGAACAATTAGACAATTGAATAAATTGTCTGTAATGTGAAATCGACCAGAATTAAGCCAGTAAGTGTAAAGTATTCGTAATAGAGCGTCATACAAACAAAACAAAATGTTCACAAAAGCTTATGCCCAGGGGGTGCCACAACAACACATGTTGTGTTTGCACTTGATGAGAGCACTTCAATGGCAAAACATATGAAATATCAATGAGAAACTTTCCGTATTTGAGTGACCTCAAATGGCGCCCCTAGACACAGAGCTAGCTTCAGTGCTAAGGGGAGGGAGGGGAAAGGGAAAGGTGTGGGAGCTGTAGGGGTGGGATAATTAAGAACTTGGATGCATTGATTTTTAGCACAACTGAACTTGTTCAATCGTGCTATAGGCATTGAGCAATGTATGTCTGTCTGTCAGTGCCTTCGTCTCTGTTTGTGTGTAAAAATGTCCTTTTTTTGTCAAAAAATGTATATCTAAAAAAGTATGTGGTCAATCAGTGAAACTTGGTGACATGTTTCTGAAAGTATTATCTACAGATTTTTACAAAACCTTAGACTAAATTGTCCCTAGCAACCATGACCACGTCCATAGCAACAAAAAATGGGAGTAGATTTTGGGAAAATAACGATGTCATCTTGCAGGCAATTGAGTCATTGACAATAAATTGAAAAAAATGCAACTATGTTTGATGGCCAGCTCGATATTCATTTTGCAAATGAATATGTATAGCAACTAACATGGCTGACATGTGAATAAATGTTTTTATAAAAACAATACATTTGTGCTACAATGCTATTGGCACTATTTTTTTTACATCACATGATAGGTTTTTTTTAAATTCATAACCTTCATATCAATTAATATTTGCATCCTCTTTATTTAGTTGTGCTACAGTGACTATTGCCACTATTGTGTTTTAAATGATAGCATCAGAGATGTTGATTTTTGGTTTTAAAAAATGTGGGTTTTTTTGGTTTAAAAAGAAGCTTAACTCCAAAATGTCTGGGTAATGAAATCTGGTGGGAACGTTCTTAGGGTTGAGTTAATTAGGATTTGTTCATGACACGATTTCCCCAAGTATGCAAATTAGGACTTAAAATGTATCTTTTTGGTCCAAAATGTATCATTCAAAAATTACTCATCTGATAACGATGGAATTCGGGTGGAACATTCTTAATGGTGTTCATGTAAAGAGGTGTTCATGGAATGATGGTCCCATCAGAGATATGCAAGTTAGGGGTAAAAATATGTCTTTTTGGTAAAAAATGTATAATTCTAAAACCACTGAGTAGATTGGGCTCCAAAATTGATGGGGATGCATCTCGGCATGTAAGGACGAAGAAATTATTCAGCATATAGTGATTCTATGAGTGATATGCAAATTAGGTGTAAAAATATTCATTTATGGTAATAACATACATGTCCAAAAGTACTGAAGTCTATAAGTCTGAAACTTCGTGAAATGTTTCTGAAAGTGTTATTCTGCAGATTTTCTATAAATGATTCGACAAAATTTGCCCTAGCAACCATGACAACGCCCTTAGCAACAACCTAATGACAGTATATTTTGGTCAATTAACAACATCAACTGATGGGCAATCGAGTAAACATTAAAGAAATATATACAAAAACCATATCAACCATGACCACAGCCATAGCAACAACCAAACAGTGCTGTATTTTCAAAGATAACAGGCTAGGGATTCACAGACAAGTCAGCAAACATTCAAAAAGTGTACGTAAATATGCCTAGCAGCCATGACCATGAAAATGGGAGTACATTCTTGTCAAATAATGCTTTCTTTTGTGATGCCGTCTAAAATGGTTACCAGGCAGCCATTTTGTTATGATCTTATTATTTACAAAGTCATTACACAGACACAGCAGCTGTTGTCTTATAGACATTTATGTTCGCCCATTTGGCAGACATAAATTATTACCAATAGCATGTCATTTGTCAATTTTAGATTGTACCTATCCCAGATAAGAACTGTTACAATCAAACCACCACAAGAGTGTGGACTGTGTAATATACAATGACTTGTTTACTAAGAGTTTTGTGTCATTTTGTTTTATTCCAGTCAATCCCTGCCTTCCTATTTCCATTATATGCTCAGGCTTGTGGGAAGGTGGAGATCACCCAGGATTAAAAAAATGAAAAGAGGGAAATAAAAACAACTTGTCACAGTTCAACCACCAGATATTTTTCTTTTATTGATATTGATGTCCACCTACCAGGTATAGTAACCGGATTTAAACTGAACGCCTCCTGTTAGGGTACCACCAATTACACAAATTAAACTAAACAAAACTATGGTATAAACAGATTTTGTGTTGCTGAGGAAAACTATTAACTCTGTTTCAGTTCTGTACCAGTTTCTGCACCCACTATTTCTTGCAAAACTTTTTCTCAAATAAGTAAAAAAAAGTTTAGGGTCGTGTTGAAAAATTAGGTGAGGTCGGTTAATCGGAACAAAACACTTCTTTATTTGGCCTTATTGATGCAATAATCATGAATTCATTTACGGGCTATTTCATATGTCAATGTCAGTGGCACGAAAATTGCACAATTCAGCTCAATCAAATTAAGTCTAGAACTATAACAGGTTCAAAACCTATACTTGGCAGATTGATCTGATATTTTGTAAAAACGTTGTTAGCACAACTGAACAACTTTATGTGACACCGGAACTTGGTGAGATGTTTGTATGAGTGTTATTTTGTAGATATTTCTCAAATGTTTGGCATAATTGGCCCTAGCAACCATGACCTTGCAAATAGCAACTTCCAAATGGGAGTATATTTTGGTCAAATGATGACATTATCATGAGGCAATTGAATAAACATTTAAAAATGTGCAAATACCATAGCAATAATGACCACGCCTATAGCAACAGCCAAACAGTGCTGTATTTCACAAAGATAATGATGGGGATTCTTAGACAAGTGAACAAACATTCAAAAATGTATACAAATAGCCCTATCAACCATGACCCCAACCGTAGCAAATATTTGGGGGGGGGGGGTTTGGTCTCCATGTTTTGTAAAATATAGTAAGCAATTGTTGTGTATGTAAGATAGAAGCTCGATAAGAAAGTAGGTAAAAGGTCATTCAAGATCACCCAAAAACTTGGGGAAACATTTTAGCCTTGAAGTTTGGTGTAATGCAGAAGGCAGTTGTATACATTTATTATAGTAAAGATATAGCAAGGTATGTCAGAAAATAGATAAACAAATAATTAATTGAGATGCAAATGAGGTGTTACTTATAGCTGATTGCGACCGAATTCTACCCAAGTCTAGGTCTACTTCATTGGAGAATGTGTACCAAATTTGGTTCATATCTGATGAACTCTTCTTGAGATATTGACGAAAATGCAAAATGCCATTGATAATGCAAATGAAGGTGTTAAGTACATCCGATTTGCAACAAAATGTGATCAGGTCGAGCTTTAGCCCTAAGAAACATGTGTACAAAATTTGGTTTAATCTGATCCAGCCGTTTTTGAGAAAACATGTTCACAGACACCCAAACTCACACACACACACACACACACACACACACACACACACACACACACACACACACACACACACACACACACATATATATATATGGACAGACATCATCAAAACATTACTATCCCTAACGGGATGTAACCAGATTCAACCTGAATGCATCCAATATGTTTTTTTCATGTTTATATGCTCTGTGAAGTAATCGGTTGTATAATGTAACAGAAAGATTCTGTGTATTACTGTGTGTCATGAATTCTACCCGATTCATATAATGTGTGTAGTGTGTGACTCTTTAATTTAGACCTCGTAAAAGCCAAATCCACACTGAATACCATCTGATTTGCTCAGAATAGAGTTTATTTTGACTGAAATTCAAGACCACCTCAGTATATGTAGGTGTACTGACAATACAAAGTCGAATCTGAGCACATCCTCATTATTTACTTGGGTTGAGCTTCAACCCCAAGAAACGTGTACCAAATTTGGTCAAATCATAGTGATAGTGACTAATATATATATATATTTTTAAAAAGATCATTAATGTATATGTAAAGGAGATGTTAATTATATCTGATTTCTACAGATATAACCCGGAGTATATGTCTACTTGAAAGAAAGAAGCATGTGTCCAAAATTCGGTTTATATCTGATGGACTATTCTTGAGATATTGACAAAAATGCAAAAAATCACCAAGTATGCAAATGAGGTTGTTAAGTACGACCAATTTGCACCCCAGCTATCAGGTTGAGCGAAGTGACATGCAGCTGCCACACCAATCACTCTCATGCTGTAATAATAAATCGACAGTAGAGATTGATTAGTGCAGACGTGCTATTTATAGAACTGACAACATTCCCTTACTGCGCATGCCTAGGAACAACGTGGCTTTGTTCTACTAGTGTATTTTCACTGACAGAGAAATATGCTACAGAGCGATCGGTCATCGGACCCAGTAAGAATAAAAGTTATTCAACTTTGGTAGCAGAGTATGGCGGTCGCTGAATTCGTAGACGATCTGATGGACATCCCTGACATAGAAGTTGCACCTGTCCTCCCAAAACGTTATTTACTCGCACGAAATGTTCCAAAGTTCAAAGGTTTTTTCCAAAATCTCGCCGCACAAAATAAACGCCCACGACGTCGACAGTCCATTGACGAAGATGGTTCAGATTTGTCGTGTTCTGAACTGTACAGTTCTTGCTCTCGCCTCAGCGGCTCATCTCCTAAACAGTGTATAAATTGTCCTGTTCGTCGTGAAAATCGCAGCAAACGTCTGTATGCATCCGCGTGGACTGAAAGACAAACGATGATGTTGAATTGGCATCCTTCTTTGATTCCCAGCGTTGGTCCCAGTGCAATGAACTTGATATGGATCATCTTGATTTGCCCGGGAATACAGTGAGTAAATGGTGTCTGTCAACATTTTCCCTTGAACCTATTATGCAGTGGCTTTTAGGGCCATACGCAACAAAACCTGTGGTGGTGGTGGTGGAGTCTGTAGCGAGCACTCTGGATGTAAGTGAAGCTGTAAAGAATGAAATACTTGAAGAATTGGCAGGTAATTGCTATTTAATTGCATATTGTCATAGTATGTATTTTGCCCAAGAAAAAATATAATTACTAAGCTATTTACTCGCCGGCTGGGGTCCTGCTATCTGCAATAACCGTAGCGTTACTTTTTGTGTTTTTCGTATTTGGACATTTCACAAAAGTTTTGTGAATTTCGAAATACGAAAAACACAAAAAATAACGCTACAATATTTGCAGCTAGCAGGACCACAGGGAGCTCAGGCTGTTAGTTTTATTTACAAGTACAAACAAACAAGTAAACAAACAAACAAAACCCAAACAAACGAATAAATAAAAAAGTAAATAAACAAAAACAAGTAAACAAGCAACAAACAAATACACAAAAACAAACAAACAAACAAACAAAAACAAAATAAACCGACAAATGAGTATCTGGAAATAAACCAGATGTGACTATTGGGGGGGGGGGGTAGTGTTTGTTTGTTCGTTGGTTTGTTGTCATTTACTCATTTATATATCATTTGTCGGTTTATTTTGTTTGTTTTTGTATGTTTACTTGTTTATTTGTTTTTTGTTTGTTTACTTGTTTATTTATTGTTTGTGTGTATACTTTGTGTTTTGTTTGTTTGTTTACTTGTTTGCTTGTATTCGTAAACAAAACTAACTGAGCCTGAGCTCCCTGTGGCAGGACCCCAACTTGCAGTGTAGACGGTGCACACGTTCACTTCACTTCAAATAAAAAGGGCCGACCATTAGAAGCGGCAGCTTAGTCATTTGTATGCGCAAGCAGGACTAATTGGGATCGTGCTATCAGAAACATAGTATATTTCTAATTTTGCATAACATAACATCTTAGCGTTATTCTAACTATTATGATTTATGTAGATCATATGTGAATAGCCACTCCAGTAAATACTTAACTCATATTCACTATGATACAGCATGATCACTCACTGTTGAGTGACCATGGATATAGTGTGTCCCCAATTAGCTGGGGTACAAGTCAGTGACCCATACAGTTGACATGCAACCATGCATGAAAGTGTAATGCCACATGACATGTAACATAATTCCAGTACAGTAGTGCAATGTTATGTTTTTTTGTGGATTAGTTATTCGTACTGCTTAGAAACTATTTATAAACTAAAGAAACTTGTGAAAGTACATGTATACATGTAGGTTGTGTAACAATTAAAATAATATTTTACATAAATAATTTTCATCGAAATAATGTAAAACGCACATCTAGTGTACAGTGTTCTGCACCAAGTGAACAATTGCGTACACCTTTTGTAAGATGTTTGTGTTTGTGTGAGTCCATGACATGTTATCCCAATGATCTACATTTGTTACCTGCAGTTGATGTACATGAATCTTTTCTCTATATAAATTTGTAATTCAACTATTTCCAAGCGCACACATACTTTTAAGATGACTGTTAGATTGAAAGTGATCAATTTACCAAAGGTTTCACAGTACAGCTGCTCCATATAATTAAAAATATTACACCCAAGGTAGTACTTCTAGGCAAGAATAAAGATATAAATTGCTGCCTTTAACATGGACACAATATACTGTACTATTCTTTTCATGTAGTGTAGGGTCCATGGGTTGTATGTGACCTCTCAATTTATAAATCCTTTTGCAATAATATCTGCTTGTTTTAAATTTACTCTGCAGGCTCACATATTTGTAAGATTGCAGTGGCCATTATGGAAGCAACGCATGATACTACAGTAAAAAGATTGACATTACGTGATTTGGAAGCCATAATATTGGTAAGTAAACCATTGTCACAAGAAATTAATTGACTTTGTTTTTAGCACAACAATTATAATGTAAGGTTAAGCAGTTATGGCATGTTGAAATTGTATGTGTGTACTTGCATGTACTTTGAAATCCCACATTAGTTTTGTGAATGGTAAGATATTAGGGACAGATTCAATAGTTCGTTGTAATGTTCAGCAGGCACGGTCACTCAACACCCGGTTAGGAAACGTTTTAGTTTCTTTTGTTGTCTACATTGTTTCTGTCTGCGTAAGGGATTAAGATTAACAACAGTCACTCTGTGGGTTAACCAGACATTCGGAAGACGGTTTGTGCATTTTGATTTATGCTAATATATGCTATAATGTCATTTTTACCCAGATAACTTTAAAACTGCTTGTCTGTGCATTTGCAGTGAATGTCGTCTGTTCTGGTTTTGTATTTAAAATGTCGAATGCGTATGACTATTTTGTCGAATTTGGTTACAGCAGTATAGAGTGGGCTGTAATTTTAAAGGAGTGGTATTTGTCAAGCAATCTAACGTAATACCCTGTCGGGCATTTCAACTTGTGCGGCATCCTGGAAATTCTCATAAAAGTAGGGCTAGGGTGTGGGAGGGGCGTTTCCCTCCTCCTGGGGTAAGAACTTTTTAGGACTTGTGGATTGGGTTCCGTCTGTCTGTCCGTCTGTCCGTCCATCCAACCGTCCCCGTTTCTTGGAGATGCCTGGACCGATTTTTTCAAACTTGGTACAGGGGCAACATACTATGGTATACATACGCACATCAATTTGTTTAATGATACGATCCAATATGGCCACCTAGCAGCCAATTTGTTTGCGAATTTTCCATGTCCAAAGCCATAACTCAGACGTGCTTGAACAGATCTCATGTAAAGTTGGTATTAGCACAGTGTTCTATGACATACATGTGCATATCCATTTTCGTCATGATACAATCCGATATGGCTGCCTAGCAGCCATTTTGTTTGCGAATTTTTCCATGTCCAAAGCCATAACTCAGACATGCTTGAACAGATCTCATTCAAAGTTGGTATTAGCATAGTGTTCTATGACATACATGTGCATATCCATTTTCGTAGTGATACAATCCGATATGGCTGCCTGGCAGCCATTTTGTTGCCGCAGTTTTCATGTCCAAAGCCATAATGACAACATAATGACAACATAAACTGCCAGTTCCTTAAAACCCAATCATAGCGGGGTCTATGTGGTTTTCAATGACTTGTTTGAAAATGAAGACTTGTTGGAGGCCATCTAGAACTACAAAATCACCACTTCCTTCAGTCTCTAAAAACAGTAATAAATCATTAGAAATATGATTATCAGACAATATTGCAAGTCGCAGTCTTTCCTCTGGGTCAAACAAATTACTGGCAATTTATTATTTATTGATAATATTATCAGTGAGTGTGATATGGTACAACATAACATAAATAACAAAATTAGTCCTCTTAGGTTGTATGGAGCTACTAGAGGGTCTGATATATTTGTGCTTTTTAAAAACAAAGCCAGATTAATGTAACTGTATTTTGCTATTTTTTTGCAATGTTGTTAAAACTGTAACTGAAGAAATGTTAAAATTACAATTTTTGGACAAAATACTTTTTTTTCTTCAAATTAATAAGCGAAACTCACCATCTATTTCATTAGTGTAACACCTGAGACAAATTCTTTTATTAATTGATTATTTTGGCTTACTTTTTCACAAAAAAATTTGTCTCTCAATTCATTTGCCAGAATGGACAGTCAAGCCAAACTGTGTTTGCGACAAAAATTAACAAATAATGACAACAAAAATACCTTTTAAATTATACTAGTATGTATTTACATTTCACATCTTAGTTTCTTATGGCTACCGGTCAATGCTATGTACACAGTTAATAGAAAAACTGTATTTACTCCAATCCTTCTACATGGTGTCAGGAATGGGTTGATATTTTTGGAAGGCATGGTCAGATTGTAACAACTATACAGTTTATAGGAAGTGTATTAAATAGGGGAACTGGGAAACATCAAAAAGTAAAATTTTTGAAATAGTTGTGGAGTACAAAAGCCAGTTGAAAGTGTTTACGCAAGGTTCTGTTTAGTAGTTCTGTTTTGTAGATCAAACGTTGTTTGTACAGTATTATAAAACAATGTAATGGGAATGAATCTGAGGATGTATTGACAATGAAATATGAAGCATACTCTGATTCCACCACTTATATGCAAATTAGGTGTAAAAATGTTCATTTTTGGTAAAAAAAATTATATCTCAAAAATTGCTTGGTCAACGAGTCTGAAACTTCGTGATATGTTTCTGAAAGTTTTTTTTGCAAAACCTCCAACAAAATTGGCCCTAGGCCTAGCAACTATGACCATGCCCTTAGCAACAACTATATGACAGTGTATTTTGGTCAAACAATATCATCATCTGGTGGGCAATTGCGTAAACATTTAAAAAAAATACATGCAAATACCCTAGCAACCATGAATGTCATAACAACAGCTAAATGGTAGTGTATTTTATGAAGATATCATCTCAAATTCTAGGTTGTTTCACACTCTCACAGTCCTTTATCAAATTCTATTTTGTTCCATTCAAGTATAGGGGAGCTCTTTCTAAGCTTTCTTTGGTTTTAGTTTGTGATTAGCCAGAAAGGCTAACAGCTGTAACTAGCCAGAGGAAACACTGCAATGCATTCAATGGTTAACACCTCTAACACCTACAATGTGATCAATATGACCCCTGGAAACTGATAAAAGAATGATGGAAAGCTCTGCAATTTCATTTTACTCTTGATTGTACGAAACCTGATTCAGGAGTGAGCAAATCCTTTTGTGTTTCACTAGCCTCCCAGGCTAGTAGCCAAAACAACTTACTCGCCCACCTTCAGTTTCCACTAGCCCACAATTTCTATTATCATATGTATCATTCCACTATTTACAAATGCTGTGATAGCGGTAGGTTTTAAAAAATTTGGCTAATGGTACCCAATTTCAATTAGACAAATTGAAACCAAATTTTGTTAATAATTATTTGCAAAATTAAGTGGTGTGATTTGCATTACAACTGTGATAAGTTTGTCAGGAAAGCTGTAATTATTTCAACAATATTTGAAAAGTAACAATTAGTTTGCCCAGGGAAGCTACAATTATTACAAACTAAACGTCCATAGACGAGTAGATTTTTTAAAAAAATCAAAAGTTTGTGTACACCACGGATGTGGACTGACATGTATATACGTACATATAATATATTGTCGTATCGAAGTCAAAATCTTGTAATATACGGGACTGACATGTACTATCAGGGCATGCCTTTTGAGGCGAGCGATCGCTCCACTCGCCTACCGCTCGCGCAAATTAAAATCCACGAGAGCGATTTTCCGCTCGCGTGGACCCCAACCAACCTGATGTTACTTTAGATCATTTTTCAGTATGTGGTTACCATAAAAATCAACGTTTGTTCGGTAAAATTACGTGGTGGGAGTGTGGCACACTTCCGTGTTACCCTTCCGTGTTCATAATCATCGATCTCCAGCGAGCTGAAGTCAGAGCTAGCAATCATAACACGCAGACTGAAATTTGCATTGTGCTACCCTTATATGGAAATGCCTAATAGTGACGTATTCGAAGCGGGACATGAATGGTCGTCGTCATGGCATATCATGAATATTGATCAGCTCAGTATGCACAGAGATTTCAACTTTCGCATCATTGTAAATTGAGCAATACGATTGTACAATGGCTGTTTGGAGTATTCCGTCTCAGCAATCCATGGAAGAGTTTTTAATTTTAAATTCCGATCGGCCCAGTTTTGTTAGAACAGGGTTTTTGGAGACCATCCTACGTGAATGTCTGGTCAGAAAGGACCGCATTTTAGAGTCGTTACACGCCCAAGTGTTTCGACAGCAACTCAACGCGGAGTTTGGGGAGATATTTGAGGACATAGAAGGCATGATCACATCATTAGCCGATGCTTACTATCGGAACGCGGCCAATTACGAATTCGTCATCCAGAGACAGCTGGAGGACATGCCAAGCTTTGATGGCGATGACGACTCGGAGGCGGAGTGATGCTACCGTAAGCATTGCTCAAAAACGGCCCTTTTCAGGGCCACCACATCGCAATGCACGAAAGAATGACAATAAAATAAGATCAATTATTTTACATAATAAAAATAAAAATAATCTTTCGATATTTTCCCCATCTTATGTTATTATTCTCGCGCAGTTTTCTCTCGGGGTTTTATTTCAAACATCTCCAACACACAGTTTCATTGTTTTTGTCATCTATTCAACTGCCGACCACATCTATTTTACCTCCATGACTTTATCAACTGCTGTAACATATAAAATATTTGCTCGAGTTTCTGCCTTGTCATGATTTCTAAAACAAAGTAGGTCATGCTGCTCATACGTGAACGGATTTCGCTACTTTTAGGTACTAGGTGGGGTTACGTCTTTTATTGTCCCGGAGTGAATGGTTACAAATTAGTCAATCAAAGGAAGCAATTTACCGCTCAGAAAAAGTTAGTGACACGTGCCTAGACCTGTGTTTCGCGTGTATTATCAATATTGTCATGATGGTGAAAGCTCCAACAAAGGCTAATAGTGTGCAGCTCGCGACATTTTTAAAATGGTCCGTGGGCGATACAATTGGGTATCGTGTTAATAATTTAGAAACTGGCAGGCAAATGGTCACAGAAGTGTACTGCAAAGTTTGTGCAAAGTTTATTGACAAAATACTGGCCGTCTCCACCATCAGAGGCCAGGTAAAAAACGATGTTCAAATATATGCCACCGGTACAAACTCTGTATCTAAGTTCAATGTCAGGAGGCATTTGTCATCTGGGGTACGTTAGTTTTTGTCAATTCATTATAGTTTTGAACAATCTCAATTTTGAATTAGCTGCATTTTAAGTGAAATAGAAGTGATGGTTTCTTCAATGCCCTCCAAAACATCGCCAAGCTATTGTCGGAACTCTGGGCATGTACTTTGTAGCGACTATAAAACGCAGTTATTGCCGTTCCGGAGGAGATATTCACGTAGGATGTTTTTATAAAAACGTTCTAAGAAAACTAGATCAGTCAGAATTTCAAATTAAAACCCATTTTTCTATTGTACTACTTGTAGTCAGAACAAAAAACTGAATATTTTTTTCAAGATTTTGTTGTTGTTGTTGTTGTTGTACAAATAATCCAAACGAACTTTTACTTATAAATATATTTTTGCATACATTTATATTTATTTGTTTTTAAATTTTATTTATTCAGAGCCAACAGGCGAAAAACCCACTAACAGGTCCGACTATAAAAAACACTGAAACAAACAAACAAACAAACAAGCAAACAAACAAACAAACAAGAAAAGCACATACACATCTGTACAAAATTTTTTTTTTTATAGTTACAAATTACATGTACACAGAATTTATGAAACCCATTTGAAATATAATATAATGTAATGAGTTATGTTCTGCTAGTACTTCTGTACACTTTTTGTCAGACCTGTAAGTGTTGTTTTTTTTGCCTGTTGGCTCTGAATAATTATAAATAAAATAATAAAAATGTATGCAAAAATATATTTATAAGTAACAGTTCGTTTGGATTATTTGTACAACAACAATTATTATTGCAACAATTTTGTTCAGTCTGTGCACATCAAAATCTTGAAAAAGTATTCAGTAATGGTATCTGTATTTTTGTAATCAAATTGTAGGGTCATCATGCTGCACTGAGTTTGCAAAAGCTGCACAGTGACACGTCTCCGTCTGGTAACATCTCAGTGAGTCAGGATGATACAGATAGTAGTAGTACATGTAAACATACACAGCCTCGTATCGACCAGGCAATCCACGAGCAAGGAAGACAAGCCTACCGAAAGTTGTTAAAAACTGCATATTTGATGGCAGTTGGTGGTCAGCCATTGACTACTTTTGCGACTTTGGTCATGGTCCAAAAAGCAAATGGTGTCAAGTTGATACAAAGTACAGACAGCAGTAAAAAGGCAAGAGAATTCGTCAATTTTTTGGCTCAAGCTATCCGTAGGAAAATAGCCGAAGTTCTCTGCTCAGCTGCATGTTTCTCGGTTTTGAGTGATGGCTCTCAAGCCAGAAAAACTGGAAGCGAGAAAGAGCTGGTACTAGTGAAGACAGTGAAAGCTGGTGTACCTGTCTTCTTGACAGCTGCCCTACAAGATATTGATGTGTATGGTGAAGCAAATGCTGGAAATATTAAAGAGTCTCTGGATGATGTGTTTAAAAGTAAAGTAATCATAGAAACTGAAAACTACACAAAGAAAGTGGTTGCTGCTACTAGTGATGGTGCCTCTGTCAATACTGGGGTGTACTCAGGGTTGCTAACTAGATTGAGAAATGATGGGCGGCCATGGCTGTTAACCACTCACTGTGTGTCCCACCGCATTGAGCTGGCAATTAAAGATAGCCTGTTGAAGTTGAAGTCCTTTGAGCAGGTCAAGGATGTTATGGTGAACATATATTACCTTATGAAACGGTCAGGAAAATTTCAGAGGCATTTTAAATCAACGGCTGAGGCAATGTGTGTGCAGGTATACAAATTTCCAAAGGTTCATGGAACCAGGTTTGTAAACCATCAAAGATGTGGTGTGAAGATTCTATTGCATAACTGGATCATCCTGATGCACGCCCTTGAAAATTCCATCGCTAACAACAGCCAGAGGGCACTTTCAGCTAAACTTAGAGGCATACTGAAGAAATTGGTCGACTTCCGCTTTCTAGCTGCATGTTGTGAGTTTAAGGCTATTTTGGACATTGTTGCCAAGTTGTCACTGAAATTTGAGGAAGGGAAGCTCTTTGTGTTTGAGGTTATTCCTGCAGTTGAAACCATGAAGAGTGAGATTCAGGCTTATGAAGAAGAACAAGAATCTTCAATAACTGCTGCTGGTATAGATGTGAATGGAGATGAGATTAGCTGTGTTATGCCCAAAGCTGGTCACATGAGGCGCAGTCTTGACAACAGAGAGTCTGTCACCATTAGATATAAAGGCATGAAGTACCCTGGGCAAGAGAGCCAGACTGGCAGTCGTTTGAGGTCAACAGCACTGCCTGCTTTGAAATCTTGCATTGACAACAGATTTACTTCTGTGTTCCTCAATAATGAAATGTACCAGCACATGCTTTAATGGTTAGATCCAGCCAACTGGATAGATGATCACAGTACAGCAGAGCTGCCACACCTTGAAGCCTTATCTGGTCATTTTGAGGCTACACTAGCACTGAGTGGGTTTGACAATACAAAACTGAAACATGAATGGAGAAATCTGAAACTAACAGTCAAGCATTATTACCAAGAAGTGAAAGCAGGTAACCTGTGGCAGAATATCTTTCTATACAGACGAAGCGAATTCAAGAATGTCTGCCTCTTGGCTGAAATTGTCCTGTCCATTGGTGTGAGTAACAGTACAGTTGAGGCTGGCTTCAGCTTTCTAACA
The DNA here is from genome assembly GCF_964340395.1 of Glandiceps talaboti. NCBI lineage: Eukaryota > Metazoa > Hemichordata > Enteropneusta > Spengelidae > Glandiceps > Glandiceps talaboti. The sequence continues at coordinate 4,151,357 of NC_135560.1, read as the reverse complement.
GCCATGTTAACTGATAGACGCCTTTCTATGAACCATGAAACAATGGAAGATCTCCTTGTCATCAAGGCAAATCATCTGGTGTTTACAGAGATGGAAAGAAGTGAGATCATAGAATCAGCTCTTGATGAGTTTATGCAGAAACGCAGGAAACTCCAGATAGATAATGCAAAGTTCTGTGAGTTGGGAGTACCACCATCAAAGAAGAGAAAGACAGACGGTGAAGAAGCAGGAGTATCTCAACATGAGTGACACAGACTTACCTGACTTGTCAGATTAGAAGACAATGAAATGTCATTTTATTTGGAAATACAAATAGAAATGATAATTGGTTTTAATTGTTGTTTTTTTTCACTCGCCTTACAATTTTCAGGGGAGCTATTAAATCACTCGCCTACCACTCGCCTGGATGGTTTCAGGAGAGTGATTTTTAGCTCTCCTGTCATTTTCAAAAGACATGCCCTGTACTATACTATAATAGTGGAGGACTTCAAATACTCACAAGATGTAGTGACGTTATTAAATTATAGTCGCCATTGTTGAATTTTTTAACCCTTTAGTTGCCGTTCGACGGTATTTATCCGCGAGATTAAGCTAACACACGCTATTTACAACTTGATAATGTAACTCATAGTTAAAGACATTGCTGAGGGGCCAGCTATCAGATATGAGTAAGCTAGGGAGCCATACACCCACTATGTTGTAGTATGTATGTTTGACCGTGTTTGACACAAGAAAACCGTGATTTTTACATGAATTTTGAGCAAAATTTGTGCGAGTTTTTAAAAATGGCGAGAACGCGACCATTACGCACAGATCCGTAGCAGGTTGGGGACGTTTCTAGGCTATTTTTGATGTTTTTGTTGTTGAAAATCAGTGTTCAAGACGTCAGAACTGTGTATAGACACACATGGGATCAAGGTCCGCCATATTGGAGATTGTAACTTGTCAACAAATCGAACCTCGGTCGTAAAATGGCCAGTGTCGTGTCATTGAAGAAGTGTAAGGTCAGCTAATACTACGATGTCAAAATGGCGACGCTCCGAAATTATGATAGGCATTGCTGTATTTATGATCGTCAGCGTGGGCAAGGTATCGATAAACACTGTTGCACGGCAATCAAACAAACGGTTCGTTGTAAAGTAATTATCTGAATGATAACAATGTCAACATATTTGACATCGCAAATCTGAATGCTATACATAGAATGCAACGGGACTTGGGATGTCAACACAGACATGTGTTGATGCCAGGTGACAGAGATAGAAGGCAAGGCAAGCAGATAACATTGGGATCACTTTGGGAAGACTTCAACACAATCAAGGTAAATATGAATATGTTCAGAATTTTCCATGTGTTGTATTATGAATGAAATGTATTCGTGTACTCTGTTCAAAAGAGCCAGAAATGAATTTTTAAACTACTAGAATTAGGTGACCATGTATTTCTAATTTCCATTTTTTTTAGAGTGTCAGATTTTTAGTATGTCATGGTTATTATCTCAAAACAAGCAATACTATTTCTGATACTTCATTTGTATGTTAGAGTCAGGTTACACATATCAATCAGTTGAGATCAAAGTAAATGTGTAATAAATTATACAAACAAATTGTAACTTTTCTTGACAAGTGTTCAACTGAATTTCATGAGTATTTACATAAACTATTGAACTATCGAGATAAGTCATCTGCTTATGTAATGTTATGTGTGAAGTGTATCTCAGAGGTAGACATTTATGTACATGTTTCATTGAAATAATAGCAAGATACACATAGTTCATTTCTTGTTCTATAGAGTATGTTTGAACTCTAGCAATGTTGAAATATTGTGAAAAATGTAGACATGCATACAAACATGTGGACATTCCATTGTACAATGAAACTTATTTTCATTTTTTCCTTGTTGCAATTTTTATTTTCAGTTCAAGTGTTTTGTTGTTAGTGCATTGTATGATTTGCAATTTCAACATCAGCCAAAGTCAACATACAAAAGAAATATTGAGAATAATAAACTTTGTCATTCTTGTTGTTGAATTTCAGGAAAAGAATACAATAAACCTGGGATAAGCCTGCACCTATTGAAATTGATATTTTGAAGGGTCTATTCAATACTGGTGATGAGCTGTGTATGGACAATTTTCATACCCAACAGAGTGTACCAGGAAGAGGCATTACTTGATTGAACAGTGAGCTACAACTCCTTACACACTCAAGAAATAAGGATGAACATTGACAGTGGTATTACATGTATATTCTCAAAATGTAAAAAAAAAAAAACTATTTGCACATGTGTAACTGTTCATGACAATATTAGTCTATGATTTGTACCTTATTTTATCATCTACATATTTTTGTCTTATTTTGATAACATTTATATTGCAAATAGTGTTGTATAGTTGTTTGTAGCTCAAATTCTTACATTTGTATGCTGTATCACTAGTTTATTTGAGAGCATCATACAAGATGTTGTTATTGTCTTGTTGTTTGTTATCTTCCAGTATCAACTTGGTTTTACAGTTTTACATGTAGTTCACAAATGAAGCAGTGTAGGTTTATGTATGCATCTGGATAGTTTAGATACCACAATGTGATACATGCCAACAAGATCAAGAGTAGCACATGTACATGTACATTGTAGAATACTTTTTTTGTCTGAATTCATGTAAGTTTATTGTTACATGTGTTGCCCATCATACGTTCAATCCTCAACACTTCTGATAAACACAACCAAAAATATTGTTGATATCAGATTACCTAAGATTTTCAGTCATTTTGAATAACCAATTATGTCATGTGGCACTGTTGAGATTACAATATCCATATATTTTATACCAGATACTGCCATTGGTGTTTAGTTTGGGACCGTTAGAAGTATGCTGAAAATGTTTCATGTATCAAAATCAAGTTCAACAATACACATGTAGTAACATATTAGGACTGTCAATTGACTTTGCATGTACATGTACATTGCAACTACTAGTAACAAGTACTGTAGCAATGACAATTTACCATATCTGTGCCATTTATCTACTCCCTGACTTCTCATGAGTGTTAGTGTCTCATTTATATTTTTTTTCTTATACTACCAAAGCTAATAAAAAATATCACAGATTCTGTCAATTTTTTAAGAGACTGTCAGCTATTTTTGAAAGAGCAGTGAAGTTATGTGACCAAATTATTTATTGTCGGGTCCTCTGTGTCACACCGAGTTGAAAAGTGTATAGTAATATTAGACAAAGAGAAGTCACATTTGACCGATGGCCTGGGGCCCTAGGCCCTAGTGATATGATACTCATCCTTTTTATATTGTGGGATGACATTTCAGATTTACCACATACATTCAGCACTTGATGAATATTAAAGATCATTTTTATGTTATAGATATTGTTTGTTGTTGTATATTTGCATGCTAAGGCACAACCATGTAATAATGAGCAATAGAATGATATGAAAAGTAAAAAAAAGTCTTACGTCCACCCTTAAAATATAGAAAAAAATATATCAAGAAAACTATGATTTGTGTATTGGAGGCCATTTTGAATATTTAATTCAAAATTTAAACAATTTGCATATTTTTGGGATCCATGTTGCATTTTGATTCCACAAATATATGGTTATACCAGATGACACTTGGCTAGTTTGGACTCAAGCACGCTTGTATTGTAATATGATACATGTATTTACATTTTTTGCATCATGTCACACAGATATCATATGTTTACCCTGTACATGATGACTAAAAACAAAGATTTGGTGCCCAAATATTTACATATTATAAAATATTTGCATATAATTCTGCATGCTTATGACATTGAACAACAAAGTGCAATGAAAAATGAAGAATGTTTCAGGTTTCACCAACACGAATTGAAGAATTTGTGAAATATTCAATAACTTGACTGTAATGGCAGCCATTTTGAATATTTAATGAGGTCACATGACAAATATTTGCATATTTTTGGGACCACTGTCTTTGGATGTATCCAAAAATACTTGGTTATGTATGGTAAAACATGGTCTGTTTGGACTCTGGCACCCATGTACATAAATGTAATATGACTATTTCACTTGTTGAATGGTATGCCGAACATATCAAATTACTGTATGTTTGCCTAGTACATAATGACTAAAACCAAAGATTTTTGGCCCAAATCTTTACATATGATGTCATATTTTCATATTATTCTACAGACTTGCAACATTGAGGGCTAAAATTACAATAAAAAATTGAAAATATTTTACTCTCACTTATACAAATTGAAAATATTATATAAAATTCAATAACTTGACTGTAATGGCATCCATTTTGAATATTTAATGAGGTCACATGACCGATATTTGCATTTTTTTGGGACCGCTATCTTTTGGTAATTCCAAAAATACTTGGTTATGTATGGTCAAATATGGTCAGTTTAGACTAAAACGATCCTGTAATATGGCACTGTCACTCTCAGAATCCCTGTTCAAGAGTACCAATTTACTATATGTCCGCCATATGTTGTATGGGGTGAAAATCAGAGTTTTGCTCCTAAATCTTTACATATGATGTAATATTTCAATATTATTGCACAGCCTTGTAACATTGAGGGATAAAATGCAATAACAAATTGAAAATATTATACTCTTACCCATACAAATTGAAAAATGGGCAGAGCATTCAATAATTTTATTGTAAAGGCGGCCATTTTGAATATATAATGAGGTCACATGACCAATATTTGCATATTTTTGGGATGCTTTTTTTATGACCAGTTCAAAAATATATGGTTTCATCAGATCATCATTGGTCAGTTTGGACTCAAACAATCCTGCAATATGGTACTTCCACTCCTTGAATTGCATGCAAAAATAACGAGTTACCACATGTTTACCAGGGTGAAAATCAAAATTACATACATAAATCTTTACATATTATGTAATATTTCTATATCATTCCACAGGCTGGTAACATTGTGGGCTAAAATTCTATAAAAAACTGAGAATTTTGTACTCTCACAATACAAATTATAAAAATGTGAAAAATATTTCATAACTTTACTGGTTTGGCGGCCATTTTGAATATATAATGAGGTCACATGACATAAATTTGCATATTTTTGGAAACTCTGATATATGTAGATTCCATAAATATATAGTTTTCCTGGGTCATCCTTGGTCAGTTTTGACACCAGGTGTTATGTAACATGGTACCAACACCTATATTATACCCTCTCAGGGGCTTGGGGTTCAAAGGGTTAAGCAGTCGCTACAAGCTGAACTCAACGATATACGATGGCAAACTATCAACTTAAAAATGTTTTCAGAGTAAATTTGAATGTTAATCATTGAGCGGACACAGCATCACCTCTTTATCAAAAGGTTTATGGGTCTGTTATACTTTTTTAACGACAGTGCTTTGAGAATACAAGTCAACAGTCTTGTAAAGTGATTCACATGTATGGACGTAAACACAAGTCATAACAATGTTTGGGAAACATGTTTTCCATGGCATAATGATGTCGGGGTCACAACATTTCAAGCCTGTAGTGCCATTGATACCATGGCACCAAGCCCTGTAAAAGCCTTATGATGGTGACTATAAGTATTTTTGCAGATTTATATTTTGAAGAACCAAATTTATGAACAGCCAAATGTACTAGCCCATATATACTTGTCTGGGCTGAAAAACTGGTAGTCTGTGAGCTCGGACTAGTGGATTTGTTCACCCCAGAAAGTATTTTATTCAAAAACCAATGTGTTTCATTTTGTAGTAGATGCACTTTTACGTAAACATTAAGTAATATTAAATTATTATACTTTTAGTTTCCTTTGTCTCAGTCGTATGATTTTCTTCATTGAATAGGCTATTCCAGATGTCCCTGACACATGCCTAGAGGCAGCTTCGATAATATATGCAGAGTGGCTAGCAGAATGTAAGAAGGACAAACTAGAAGAAAGCACAATAACTGCCTTGATGAGTGATACTGTACATTTCCTATTCAGTTGTGAGCAGTTAATCCCTTCTAAACTATACAAAACAAGGTGAGTAAACAATGCTTGAGTAAACAAACATTATAAAAAAACTGAATGTGGACTAGTAGATTTCCAAGCAGGATCAGTGGATTTCAATTTCTACTAGTCCTGGTCTAGTACATGTAGGTTTTGACGGAAAATTTTAACCCCTGCATATAGTATTGAAACCATAGCCTCCAAAGGTAAAAAGATGAGCTTTTGGTTATGTTTACTGGAATTTTGATGTCAATAGTTCAAAGAGTTTTAGTTGTGATAAATATGCAAACACCATTTTTTTTTTTTTTTAGGATTAAAACTGCTACAAAAAGAACATTTGATATGTGTTGTGAATCAAACACTGTTGAATGTGACTATGAGCTTAGAGTTATTCGTGATGGTCAGCTATCAACTGTAGATGAGTGGAATGATAATTACAAAGTGCTAATAATGGCAAAGGTATGATTTCTTCTATTCAGTCTTTGAAATAGCAATATTGATGGGGATTGTGTATTTCTGTTTATAGACATACTCTAGTGTGATGTACACCAATTGTTTACCATACTAAGGGGTGTATTATATAGACATACTCTAGTGTGATATATATATATTGTTAACCATACTAAGGGATGTATTACATAGACATACTCTAGTGTGATATATGTCTATTGTTTACCATACTAAGGGGTGTATTATATAGACATACTCTAGTGTGATATACATCTATTGTTAAAGTAATAACAATAAAGTTACCTCTTTGAAATACCATTTTGAAGACACTATGTATCAGATTCACTACTATATAAAATAGAGTGAGACGGAATCCCACTCCAAAAAACATATACATGTATTTACACAACAAGGTTTAGAGGTCTTTAACTCAGATTCTGAATAACCGTGACTATGATTCATATCGATTTTCATTTCAAGTAGGTATTTTAAAGAAATTTATATGAACTCTATATTCACAAAATACCTTAAAATTGAATTGAATTTCAAAAATATGTTTGCCCGCCCGCCCAGCGTGACTTTTCCACTGGAGATGAGAAACATAAAAATAAAACTGTCACCCTAACTGAAACCGAATTTAAACTTTATTTTTTTTTAACTTTCAACTTTCTGTCTTAATCTTGCCAAATGTTACCTTCAGTATCATGGCCCACTTTATGCTTTTTTACCCACAACTCTCTCTGATTTGTATCCGAGGGAGTGAATACGTATAACGTGTACCTTCTTGACGGCAAGTAACAATGGAAATAGTCGGGGAGACAGTGTATTGTCAGATAACTGAACTATTCAGATAATTGAAGCTCACATAACTGACGGTGTACTGTACTTCCAAAAGTGCTTTCTGCAGATGTTACTTTCCATAAAATATACCGAAGTGAAAATTCATCTACTTACAATCATTGCATATTGCTATCTCTTTGTTTTTTAAATTTCAGAACAAGGCTAGTGAACAAAGAATAGAGCAAGAGTACCCTCAAATAGCCTGTCAGTTTGCCGCAGCTGCAAAACATGCCCGATTCCACACTGAGAATCACCATGTGCTGTACAACATTTCTGCATGTGGTAGCAATAGTGTAGTTTTTGCAAGAGGCCATGTTTGGAAAAATTTGCTTGAAAGAATAGATAAATGTATTGCTGAGGAACTGCAATTTGAAAATTCCCATTTCCTGTATCGTGCTGTTGATTTTAAAGTTTTTGACAGATTTAATGTATTACCCATACTAAATGTCTACTTGGCATTCAAGGCGATTGTGTTATTACACTTGAAAACCCCTATGGATTGAAGTCACTATGAAAAGGTTGAACCCAGGGTTCCAACTAATGTATTGAAAGTACAAATGTGTGATTATGCAATAGCAGTCATTTTGAATGAAATGATATACAGAAGGTTGCTAATTAGTCATAGTTTTGTGTCATTTTGTTTTATTCCGGTCAATATCTGCCTTCCTACACCTGATTCCGGGTAATAGAAAATAATTTTTATTTAAGCTGTTAAATTTTATGGTTTCTTCATCCAAATGGTTTGCTTCATTCAAAATGATTCAAAGAGATGACACAATGACTGTCAGGTTGTGTCATCAACACAGTCTTACATGTATGTTGTTTGTCTTTACAATTTAGTCAGTGTGTACAGCTGCCAACATAAGACTCAACCTAATTGGCCACTCATAAGCATGAGCTCAAACAAGCTTTTCCATTATGCTCAGGCTTGTGGGAAGGTGGAGATCACCCAGAATAAAAAAAAAATATTTAAAAAAAAAGAAATAAAGACAAATATTACATAAGATTATAGTAAATGGTAGATCTTGGGACTTTTTGTATTGAATTATATACATCACATCATTAAAGCTATGCATGTATGTATGTATGTATTTCTTTTATCATTGTCTCTTTTTGTATGTGAACGTTTGCGAATTTTGTATTTCTCCTCCTTTACCCTTAAAAACAGGGAATGCAACAATTCTGTTAAAAGTTTGAACCAGCCTTGTGGGATACTTCCACTGTAAAATAAAACTTGAATTAACAACCCAAAGTTGGTTACCGACTAAGCAAAAACAAAACACATACAATGTAATGTGGACCGTGGACGGTCATTTACTTCATTACTGGAGAATCTTACCTTTCACTAGACTTGTATTAGCATAAAACAGGCATGGCATATATGCTTTGTGTGTAATGTCACATATTTTGGTTTTCAAATGATTTTAATTACAGTAATATTGCTATAAACCAATTCAATCTCTGTTGTTTGACATTCACAATGAGAGAAGTGTGCATAGTGAGGCAAAGTAGGTAATATTAGATCAAACTATCGTGTCTTCTACAGCTAGTACAGAGTATGGGGACGGTTTCTCTGCCACTGAGGGCGTCAATCCTACCATAGCGCCAAAGTTTAATACATTGCACGGATTACTGTAAACCAATAAACGACGCAACAACAATGAAATTGAAACAGTGTGGAGACCGAGATAAACCTGACAATGGTACATCCATTCCGATATTTTGTGGACAGCTAAATAACTGATAAGTAATAGTTGTACATGTACTTCAATCCGTATCATTGCAGAATACAATGTGGAGAAGTGGGGGGGGGGGGAGAGAGATAGAGAGAGAGTGAGAGATAATTAGAGAGGGAGAGAGAGATGTACAAAAACAGCGAGAGAGGGAGGGGAGAGAGAGAGACTATACATTTACATTAAAAGTCCTTATACCTTAACTTGGCATCTTTTCGTTTCACTAATTTTTTGCCAATTCACCAAAATAATACGCTGTCGATCTAAGCAAAATCAGGCGGTGATATATAAGGAATGCATTACATCAACCGTTGATGGCGCTGCCCAAGTACCATGTCAGCAGTTCATTTGATCGTTACATATTTATATGCATGGACACCAAACGTTGAATAAGATATTTTTAAAGAAAATATTTAGACTCGATAACCATAGGATTTACTAATCCCCCACTCACTAGGGAATAAAAGACAAGGGAAGAAGCTCCTGTTGATCTACGTACGATGTGACCCGTCTAATCCTTAAGTTCCTTTAAAAACAAAGAAGCATCTAATCGTTTTCCTTTTGATAATTAAAAATATAGCATTTTCACTTTATCAGCCTGAAAGGTGACAAGACAGTTGTACAATGGGCTCTCTTACTAATAATATGAACCACCACGGCATGAGTATGGTGTTAACTCGAAGTAAAAATGACGACAACGTTTCGTTCACCACCTGACGTACAATCTTTGAAGTTCGACACTATTACAGTAACTAGATTCAATAACCTCAAGGAATCATGATATATTCCTTTTTATAATATACCCAGTGATAATGCTGTGCCATGATTCGCTAGAATCAGTCACGTGATAGGAAAATAGAATGACTATTTCCTAGTTCCATCAACTATTACATGGTCACGTGACCACCGCGAGTTCACAGCAGGTAAAAATGGCAGCTTCTGACGATGTCGTCTGCCACAGCATGAGGTATATTATAAAACACATATTGCCTGGCCTATATTCGGACTATAGCACCCGTTCATTACCCCCTCGTGACTGAGTTACCAGAATCACATGCTATTTCCCTCGGCCTTCGGCCTCGGGAAATAGCATGCGATTTTGGTAACTCACAGTCCCTCGGGTGTAATAAACGGGTGCTATAGCCCTCATGGCCAGGCAATATGTGTTCAGAATAAACCGATAGTACAGTTAGTATGCAAATCTGATTAATTCATGGACTGTAAGTCACTGTTGTGTACATTCATGATGAATCCAACTTGACGATGTGGAATATGTTGATATATTATGGGGACAACAAGCCGCGGCCGGGGTGGGGGTAAAAAGGACCAGTGGGCAACTGGCCGGGGAGGGGCAAAAGGCCGGGCGAGGGGGGGGGGGGGTCAACAGATCTTTAACCACATACATACATAACATTCAGATATAGTCAGGTATTTACCAACTATGTCTTGCCTTATACCTTGAAAAAGAATTTTTATTCAAAACGTCTGATTGCATCTATTTATTCGGACTGTCTCATAAGTTCCTTATGCATTTCATTTTTCTACATACATACATACATACATACATACATACATACATACATACATACATACATACACATATACACACATATACATACATACATACATACATACATACATACATACATACATACATACATACGTTATCAAACAAAATATAATATATTGTATTTTGCTATTTTATTTCATGATTACTGTTAAATTGACAGGGTATTTGCTAAAACATGTAGATGCGAACATCAATTCAAATGTTGATAGATGTAGGAAAGATATTGAAGAATCTTGGTCTGATGATTTGAAGTAATATTTGTTATTTTAATTATCACTATTGTCAACACATATCTGGTTCAGCACGATCCCAATATATTTCAAAGTTGCAGTAAGGAACTGAAATAAAAATAATATCAGAATTATAAAGACTTCCATCCAGACATTTAATTTATTGAAACAATATTCCAAGCGTTGAATGGTGTGTGAATTCAAATCTCTCTGTGTAAATGCCATACTGTTTGTATTGCAGCTATTTTAAGTTATTCAAATGAAAGATCTAGCTAGCGTTTCTGATAAGACGTAAAAAACAGAACTAACATTTTCCTTGTCATGCACAAAACTGTCTCTGTCTGTCTGTCTGTCTGTCTGTCTGTCTGTCTGTCTGTCTGTCTCTGTCTGTCCGTCTGTCTGTCTGTCTGTCTGTCTGTTCAGTCTGTCAATCTGTCTATCTGATTGACTGTTTCTGTCTGTCTGTCTGTCTGTCTCTGTCTGTCTGTCTGTCTGTCTGTCTCTCTCTCTCTCTCTCTCTCTCTCTCTCTCTCTCTCTCTCTCTCTCTCTCTCTCTCTCTCTCTCTCTCTCTCTCTCTCTCTCTCTCTCTCTCTCTCTCTCTAAGGTTACTAAATGTTGTACTTGTAAGAAGGCATGAAGACAGTGATGATAATGATATTGCTAATGCTGTTAATGTTCCTGTCATCTAAGCTGCTCGACTAAAAACTGTTAAACTCACCCTAGCAGAGGCAAGTCATATTCCACTTCAGGAATATGGTTTTATAAATATCAACTATATGTTCTGAATCTTACTTTTGTATTCACATATGTATCCCTTTTCTCTGTAAGAGCAGTATTCGTCATCCCATTTACCCCATTTTTTAGCACTTCCAGAACGATACCTGTTTGGTTTACAGAAATAACAATAAAAGAAATTATTTTGCCAAGGTATTCTTAGTTTTTGTAAGAGAAGTAGAATTTTTACTCCGGATTTGAATCAATACATGTATGTTAAAGACAACAATATGTTTAATTTCGTCAACTTAAACATACAAATGTTTCTCTTTACGAAAATGCGTAAAGAAAGCAGAGAAACTGAGAACTATATGCCGGCAAGCACATGTGAAAGTACAGACATCATCGTTCTCGAACCAAAGAATCAACCTTTTTATCGGTTTATTTTAATACATTTACATCTTATGTACAATAATTTTTTTTTTTTTTTGTATACAAAAGCGCTTACCATAACTGAGCACAATCTTGTCCATCGTTGTCTTGTTTCTCGTTGTTGTTCGGTTCCCCAGAAGCCCAGTCTTCGAATAGATCGCATACACCATTATCGTTATACCATACGTATTGCTCTTCTACTTCTATGTCATTCAATCCAATCCAGAAACCATACTGTTCAATGCACCACGTGTCATACAAACAGTTGGCATCTATGAAGTCGAAGAGAACTTGACTTGTCTGGGGATTATCTACAATTGCGAGACTACCTCCATTGCTTTCACAAATACTTTTGGCCTGCGCTTGATATTCTCCTTCAGGTTGTTCGCAGAAAAATTCGTATACCCTGCAGTCGCAGTCAGTAGCGAGATCCTTCACCATGGTACATATGCCTGTCAGTGATAATATATAATATTCAAAGATGCGCACAGACCTATATGTAGGAACATCAATGTACATAATTGTCTGACCTTATTTAGATATCTAATGACATACATCCAATAATATGGTAAGCAATTTATTTCAAATAGTATTTTTACCTTCAAAGATTTGTAAGAGATGAGATAGTACTATTTATTTAGAGAAAAAAAATTATTGTCAATATATATATATATATATATATATATATATATATATATATATATATATATATATATATATATATACAATTCAAAGTAATTAATAAATTACTATTTAAAATGTGCTGTATAAACTATGTAGTAAATAGTAATATTTATCAATTACTAATTGAAAAACAGTATATAGAAATATATATTTAATGAAAACAAACTAATATATATATATATAAATTTGTTTTATTATATATTGATTGATAATTTGATAAATATGTATCAAACTATAAATAATTCGATCGACCAATCAATCAATCAATCAATCAATCAATCAATCAATCAATGTTTATTTGCATGAACTAGCCACTGGCCTTTTGTTAATCAATCAATCAATCAATCAATCAATCAATCAATCAATCAATCAATCAATCAATCAATCAATCAATCAATCAATCAATCAATCAATCAATCAATCAATCAATGATTATTTGCATGAACTAGCCACTGGCCTTTTGTTACATTTCAATACCTCAAACTTTACAGGTTCAAAAGTCTATTTCATTAATATGAGACACAGTCTGTACGAAACACACACACACACACACACACACACACACACACATTGAAATTGGTCATTGAAATGTGACTTTAGTATGAAGTATGGTTACAACACTTAGACAGTTAACAATTGGGTATAAAATCAAAAGTTCTGTATTATAGAATAAATTTAGAATTATGTATATATTTACTATTCTAGCTGTTTGACCGTCAGGCATTTCTGCTAACTTTGAAAGCGACGAAGCAATTACGACAGAATGATGGACGTCAAATACAGTGGAGTCGTGTACCAGGGGTACTATCATCTTCGGGCTCTGTTATCCAACCTTGCGAGCCAAACTATCAAGACCCCCGATCTGTTGTGTGTGTCATGAACTGTAGCAAATTCTACACTAGATGTATAACTATAGTTATTTTTGATTGAATAGTTCAAATATACAAAACATTTGTTGATACATACCATTGTTGTTCTGGAATTGGACGGTGTAAGGGAAAATAAGATATTGAATTGTATTAATTAGACTAGTTCGGATCCATTGCTGATCATATAGATTAACCAATAACGCAAGAATGTCAGGTAACACACACACACACACACACACACACCACCACCACCACCACCACCACCACCACCACCACCACTTACTCGGGAGTCTAGTCTCAAACTGATAAAAACTCTTAACATGACAAACTTCTGACTGAACACAATTTCATTTTGTTAGAAAAAGACGAATATTATTGTGGAAATCAATTCCTGAAACTCAAATACTGATACTTACGGGATAGTTACTTGTTTGGGCCGAACAATCCGTTACGACACCCAAACCACACGCAACTATAAAGATAACTTTGATATCCATAGCAATCGTCTTGGTAAACTTAAGATGGGGAAAATAATCACGTTGTAAAACCAAAATTATAACGGCAATCAATTGGTATGGCGGTTGATGCATGGAAATATGTTAATACATACATACACACATTCATACATACATACCTACATACATACATACATACATACATACATATCACATGTATAAACCAGATTTACACTGAATGCCTTCCGTAAGGGTATAGTCTTGCAATTTCATGATTTATGCAAGACGTTTAGCTCTATATCTGCCATTTTTCAAGTCCCAATGAAAGTTAGTTGTCGCAAATGTTGTTCAGATGCCCGCCTCCTATTCTCAGCACAGGAATGTTTGCCATCCTCGATCGTGATCCCCTACATACCCGGGATATGCACATGATGCAAATAATAAACGAAATTCAAATAATAAACGAAATTCAAGTCCAAATAACATTGCTATAATCGGAAAAGAACACTGTAAAAAGGAGACGGTTCGAGGTCAATATAAAGACTTCTTAAACTTCTAATCGAAAATCTAAAAAGATATGATTTCTCTTTATGCATCTGCGCATTAGTGTGTGAAATTTCAAAATGATATGTCCATATTTGATGAAATTGAAATGATGATAAATATTTCACCTGTTTGTGAACTCCACGCCCATTGTAAACCTATTGAAAAACGTTATTTTCCTTACAGTGTGCATCACTTAAATACCCCGCTTCAATCTGTTTTTCTTCTCCTGTTTGTCCAGCCAATACAGACTGCAGATCCAAGGGGAAACACAAAATAACTCTCCCTACATTTATTGCTACTTCAGGGACGACAACTGCACAACTAATCATGAACAATTACAAAAATATATGCATCATCACACCAGTTTAGACAACATTTCCTAACCAGCAACAACAACTTTTTTTTGTGTAGTCTTCAGGACTAATTACCGAAAATATGTCAATAACTTATCAAAACTAAAAGCTACATCGATAGTATTTTCAAGACAGATGCGCTGGTATCGCAAATGTATGAACTGAATTACACTGAATTTGGAGCGGGTGTTCTTGAGATATAGCATAATTATCAAAGAAAACCATCAATTACGTAAATTGATGTTTACCAAACCTAATTAGTTTTTGCCATTACACGGAACACGCGTGCCAAATTTCGTTTGAATTGAGCCAACCACTTTGGAGAAAACGATGACACAGACATACAGACAGGCTGCCAGACACACAAACAAACACACAGGCTTTTCACCCCTAATGTATAATCTTCCATACGGAAGGTAATAAAACACAGAAAAGAAAACTGAATGATCTCAGACAAAGTGTAAAGACTGTTGGTTTGTAATCATTTGGCCAAGCTTACTGGTTGTATCAGATCATCATCCTATCTAAGTCGAGTTAGCATTGCAAACAATCCTCTGTATCTACATTTCGGAATAAATTCAATGAGGAAATGAAACCACACAGACCATGCAAGTTGTACACGTACGCAAAAATACAACAGGTATCTTGTAAATGTATAAACGCAAAGAGCTTACCTTACAGTATTCGCCTCTTCGTTGTGCGATGGATCGTCTTTCTGCTTTCACCCAGCTTTCTGTAGTTGTGGATATTTAGTAATAATTCAACCCTAATATATACATCTATATTTCACAGGGGTGTCGTACATACAATCATTCGACGGTGATATTTTCGCCATCAGATGTCATTTTTCCTCCAACTTTTGAAACAGGAGTAATCCCCCATTGTTGAAAAATGTATCAATACATTATATTTCAAACTTGAAATAAATGTTCAAATTGCATCATAATGTCTCTCATTTATTCAGGTCTGGTTGAAACTCGTACTCAGAACCCTTACAATTTAACAAAGAAATATAATTTGTCTTACTTCTAGAGCCTAAGAAACAATTCTAACAGCCGTTACATATCTACCAGTTCTCATCCACACTAAATCGGTCCTAATCTATCCTACTCAGAGAAGTCAGTGTTTCCTAAAAACCTTACTAATCACTCTTACATTTCGAGAACACTTGTTTCATTCCTGTTTACACATTATATATCACATATGTCTATACAGTGTTCCTATACACGTAATGAGCTGTAACGAGAACACAAGTATTTTATGACTTCTAATTGAACAAATTAACAAAAGACATATGTATGATTAATCTCATTCTTTAAACATTAATTTTCAAAATAATATAATAAACCTGTCCGTGCTTTGCACAGGGATGTATCGACCGGTGCTAACCTCAAATTCAGTCTTATGACATTCTCTTAGTTTTCAGACATAATTTTGATTAAGAGTTAGTAACGGTGTGGGGAAAAGTAGCTTACAATTTGCATGATAAAAGAATTATTCACATTGTGTAGGAGAGAGAGAGAGAGAGAGAGAGAGAGAGAGAGAGAGAGAGAGAGAGAGAGAGAGAGAGAGAGAGAGAGAGAGAGAGGGAGGGAGGGAGGGAGGGAGGGAGGGAGAGGGAGGGGGAGAGAGGGGGGAGGGAGGGGGAGGTAGAGACAGAGACTGTGCATGTCTGACAGACAGACAGACAGACAGACAGGCAGACAGACAGACAGGCAGGCAGAAAGCAAGAGATAGAGACGGAGACAGTGGCATAAAGCAAGTAACGTGTAAATAAAACAAAGGAATATACACTCAATTTCTGTAGCAAGAGAGATTCTTTTTCGAGTGTTTCAGACCATCTGTTTCAGACTGTGGAATTCCCATTACTGTTTCCATTTGATTATTTAAACCCGTACTACCTGCAAGTGTGACATTTTTTATCAAATAACCAAAAATATGTTCACTATTTAGCGATGAATATTATTTGTAGACAATACAGGCATTACAGTAACTAGTCTCATTTTACATGGAGGCTAGGTTTTGAATATGTCACCAATGTAAAAGTTGGAATTGGAATTTTGGTACCAAGATCACATTATATTGACTGAAAATATAAAATGTTAATTTACCAATAATTCGACATTGTATCTATTAAACAATGGCGGATACTATTCATAAGATTACGGAAACAGGTCGAAGCCATGATCACCGTTTAAGGCGCTGATGTTTGATGGCGGTGCCAAAAAATTAATTTGATTTAATTTGCCGTGTGTACAGCTACTAGAAGCTTACTCACACACAGTAGACCAAATACACCACAGCTATCTCTGATCTGTATGCTCAAACATTCACTTTCATTAAAATCTCACCAGTGTGCAGGGTTTTGTGAAAACATTGTCGACATTTTCAAACCCTACAACTATAGCGGTGCATAAATCAGTGACTTAAGGATGAAACAAGCAATTTTATGATTTTTCCTAACCAACTTTCTTGAAAGCCCTGCAGAATAATTAAAATGAAACCAAGGAGAAAAGTTGCACCTGTTAAGACACCAATAAGCTTAAGGATGTCGACACATTTGAATTGTAGGTACAATAAAAGAAATGTACACGGTAAACGTCGATTTTACACCATGTCTATCCGTATACTTTCTTTTTCTTTATTCTTTTTTGGAGTCTTCCATATTTATATAATCTTTGTTCTGCGATTATTAAAATGTTTCATTTTTTCACAAGACCAGAAAGTGTACAAGTACATACATATAATATTTTTAATCATTCCATTTCTGGCCATACCCAAAATAACAATATGTGTAGACGTGTATAATGAGTTTATTAAAATATACTATAAATAAAGAAGTAAGTATGTAAATATGACTAATAGCTAACTTGCGGGGCCTTTATTACCTGTATCACATCATTATCATTTTCGGGTTTCACCAGAATTGTTGCCTCATGCCCCTGCTTAAATTAGTAATACAGACGGGTAGGACGTGGCATCGAATAAACCAATCAGGACGCTTCAAATCGAACATGTGACCCATGAATTTTTCTCTCGAAGCTTGATACCACCTGCTGCCCTCTTGTGGTGAGATATATAATTCCCATGCTGCAGTACATTGTAGACTTTGCGGGACATTACAACAGATTACCGAAACGGCATATTATATGAACTGAAGCTCCAAAACGTTGCGTCTTTTGCGAGGGAAATAAACAAAAACGCAATTGATAATATCTTGGTTTAATGAATATCTGGTGCGTAGAGTTGTGGTAGGCTCGAACACATGTACATATAGTCGATTCCAGTCTATATTATTTTCATCAAATTACGTAAAAATAACCATTAAACAGTTGTCTTCATATCTGTGTCTCTTCAAAATATACACTTTGAATGAAGGAGAAAACGTCATTTGCCTGCCCTATATTCTATTTGTATATATTCCAGCGCGATTCGATCGAGTTAAATATATGTATTTCTCTGTGTATTATAATTAGATATTAATTAGCGATTCAAGATACTGAAATAATTATAAACAAGAACTTGACGGAACTTGTTGATGTTGTCTATATTCCCGTTATTCAATATTGTTATAGACACCAGAACTGTTGCCTCATGCCCTCGATCGAAGAAAGCCCGAACGTCTAGCAAGACTAGTCATTACACCTATACCTAGCAATACGAACGTTAACGCTACAAAAGCAGTCAGGGGACTTCCGACTTCCAACTTCCGGCTTCCAACTTCCAACTTCCCGCTTCCAACTTCCGACTTCCGACTTCACAAGATGGTCCAAAATATGGCACAACTGGAATGGGTCGATAAGGTGAAGGGTAGAGTATAGTGATGGAGGAAGATGCACACAAACACTGTGAAAGTTGGAAGTCGGAAGTCCCCTGTCAGCTTTCGTATAGAAAGGGTTAGTCTATCTGCTAGACCTCAGATATTCTTCCGATATAATACGACACACGCCCGAACATCGCTATCGAGGATGGAACATCCGAGGTCTAGCAAATGTCATCAGGATATAAATAACTGACAATCAGAGAACCGTATTAGCGACAAGCACAAACAGAGGACAATAGCTAATTTTTTCATGCATATTCATCTTAAGGAGGGGCTTGTAAAAATAACCACCAATGCGTTAACTAAAATGTGTGAATGACAACGTCTACACACTCATCAAACAATTACCATAAACTGATAAGACATAGTAATGACATAAATGTGTTTGTCAACACCTGCATGCAGAGATTGAATATATTAAAGTATATATATGCATACATGGCCCAACCCACTAATCTCAATGGAATGTCCGGTCTGAAAATGACATTAGCTAGGAAGTTCGCTTATAGTATCGAAAGAAAGCCAGAACGTCTAGCAGCAAGACTAAGAAAGGGTCAGCAGGTAGGT
Source organism: Glandiceps talaboti (assembly GCF_964340395.1). Lineage (NCBI taxonomy): Eukaryota > Metazoa > Hemichordata > Enteropneusta > Spengelidae > Glandiceps > Glandiceps talaboti. Next base: position 4,132,106 of record NC_135560.1, on the reverse strand, counting down.
TAATATTTTCTTTAAAATGTACAGTTGTGCTACTACGCCATTGTCGTTATTTTGAATCGATTGTATTTTCAAGTCATAAAAATAATGACATAAATAAGTGGAATAGTTTTAGACACATTTTGCTGAGTATTTCATTTACTGACTTTTGGTTCCGGTCTTCATTGTACCTAATGTCTGGTGCTCTCTGTCGTGTAGATGTAATCAACGTCATAGGCTTACATGGAATTCTTTTCACTCACGTCACAATTAACTATACTCTCGATTTGGATTGGTGTGGAACTATTAATAGACGCGTATTTTGAAAATGTAGCAAAGTTTGAGTTTGCATTTACCAAACTAAAACAATTCGAGGAAACTCAAAGCTCTGATGACGCTGCTGACGATTCAGGGTGATATTGTGATCACTCACAAACGGTCCTTTTCAGGGCCACCAAATATTCTAAATCGATGTCTGCCGTGTTATCAGTAAATGTTTTAGTAAGGAACAAGATGTAAATTAGAACGCATCTTTGGAGTTACTACGTGCAGGCGACCTCACGTTGACCGACATTTCCTTTGACGTATCACTACACTGGTATGCTTACCCTGTCTGTTTCCTGACAAATGTCAAAATAGACTGCTGGACACGACGTCGTTTTTTTGGAGTTTCACTCTGTGACATTATTGCGACTTGGTGTCTTCAAATGAAGGAGACTTTCAAGTCTACGCTTAATACTAGCGGTAAATGCTTAGTGCATGTGTGCGCTTCTTCTGCAATTCCCCCGCACTAATCTTTTTTTTAAATTCGCTACACTACAAACAGTAACAATTTTTAACTAGACACATTTTTTTCTAAGTTAAGCCAGTGTACAATAGAGAGACATACAAATGTATTAGCGAGGATATGTGTATTTCATTCATTTACAATTGCCATTTCTACCCAGAAATCCTCCAATGTATTACTATACTTGTAACCTTGCAAACAATATGCTATCATGAGAATTATATCTTGGAAAAGTTTTAATTTATTAAGTTCTGACTCAGTGTACCGACACAGTACTCTTTTACGCAGGAACACATCACACAGTTTATTACGTAGTTATCACATATTTATATCACACTAGTACTGTCTGCAAACTGAATGCACTCGGCTCCAGTCTTGTCAATGTCTTTATACTTGCAAGATGTCATCATATAGGCACATCAATATTCCCATCGTACTGGTACCATAATTGAGATCCACTGATAAATATAGTTTTGATTAACGGAATAAAGACATGAACAAAACCAGTTAACACCTAATCTAAACCGACCATAACTAGTCAAATACATGTATAGTCAGTATAAACCAACTAATAGCTCAATAAAGCTAACGACTGCAAGTTTTTCTTAAACGTATAAATTAGTAAAATTGTGTCCTGTACAATGTGTCATACTTTGGTGGGATACATGTTAAATATCAAAAGTTACAGAAATAGACCCACTCTCAAAAGTTTACCCATGGATACATCACATTCTTAGAAAAATTAAAAAAGGTGTCCATTTTATCCACGTAATAGTTATCACCATGCCGTGAGCCTGCCGCCGTAATTCATATAAAGGGCGCCCCCATAATAGGGGCGTAACTAGAAATCTTCATTCGGAGATACATTTTAGCGATGATATATTGGGTTCAGTCAAACAGGTACTGAGGCGTTGCCTGGTCATTTAGTGACGTCATTAGATATCTGACAAGCCGAATTTTCAGCAGACCAACGGTTGGACCTTTCGCATAAGTCGTTTGATTGCTACTGTGCAAATTTCTTACTTCAAGTACGTATTATTACTTTTCTCAAGAAATCCATATGCCTTGTCATATCACAATTGGCTATTATGTATATAAGGCAGTAACACAGCCACAAAGAAATATATTACAGTTATTTATTTTGTCCTGTGATCTCCAAATGTATTTTTTCAGCTATCCTGTGAAGAGTAATGATGAACGGGGTCCTTTTTTCATTATGAGTAAACTTTCAAACTGATGTCGTTACCTTGATCACTCGAATACATACGTAAGTAAGGTCATTTCAAATTTACATGTAAAGCTTACACCTTTGTCCTTTGACTATGGTTTAGTAGAAAGTATAGCTGTAAATTTAATTCACACACACACACACACACACACACACACACACACACACACACACACACACACACGCGCGAAGTTTTGTCTTTGTACCATGCGATAAGGGAACCTATAATTACAAGGGGAAGGGCCGGGGAGTAACCTTTTACAAATCGGTCCTCGGGGTACGGGTAGGGCCATATTTTGGAAAAAGGTAATTTGTGGAAGGTGACATTTTACTTACTTACTAACGTTTTATGCAACTTTGCATTATTTGTGATTTTGGCATGATCCCACCGCTGCCACCGCGTCCAAATGCTACGGTAACCACATACCACCACTGCCACCCTTGTAAAGAAATATCATAACATATCAGTGAAATGCAGCTGCAGTGTATTATCTTAGTTGTGTAAAGAGAGGCTAGGAGCGGGTCTCGCGGCAGTAAAGAGCGAGGGAACAATCTGGCAAATTGGGGTTAGTGTTGTGTGGAGTGGAGATGACGGATGTTGACCTCAGTTCTGAGGTCGTGAAGATTTATTAATAATAGTGGGAAACTACAAGCCTTTAAAAACTACAGAAAAATTCCCTGTCTCTAGTGGTATTCGATCCCAGGATCCTCCGACTACTAACCCGAGTTCTAACTACGTCTCAGGGAGGCGGTGTTAAAATGTTTCCCACTGAAACTTTGAACGGGGGAGGGTCATATTTCAGAGAAAGGAAATTGACGGGGTCGCTTTTAGCACAGCTGAATAGGGGGAGGGCCACATTTTATTCCACAGACCGGGCTTGATTTCTCTCGGCCGCCCCTTGTAATTGCAGAAGGCTCCCTATAGGAAGAACCACAGAGGGGAGGATACCTTACATTTAATATTATGCTATGAATAGAGTACTTCAGTCGAAATATTGGCCGAACGGGAGGGGATAGATGACGTAGTATGCACACCGCCACAATGATCATATGATGACAAGCACTATGACAACAACGTGCCCTAGTTTTGGATTCGCCGATACATGACCTCTGTCAAGGTTCCTCTAAAGGCGATTTTGCATAATTGAATTGTAGTCACATAATTTATAAGTTTTATATATTGTTAAAAGATGCCATTGGTGGTATAACGAGTCGGTGACATAAAGTCAACTGTATGATCTATCTGTGCACACATACTACAATACTCATATCATCTAGGGACACTACTGAGCCCATTGATCGTCGCTTTAACTAGTCTGTTAGGGTCAGCGAAAACTGCTACCACTTTCAACTGTGAAAAATTGAGGTAAGCGCTCGTCACAAAACGTATATTTCATTTGGCTTTCAATTTGATGACATTTCACAGTCACTATGATGTCACATAAATCGTGCCGTACTTTCACTGTGATGTAACTGTGCTGCAATTTCACTGTGATGTGATTGTGGTAGAGTGTCAATGTGATGTAACTGTGCTGCAATTTCACTGTGATGTGATTGTGGTAGAGTGTCAATGTGATGTAACTGTGCTGCAATTTCACTGTGATGTGATTGTGCTAGAGTGTCAATGTGATGTAACTGTGCTGCAATTTCACTGTGATGTGATTGTGCTAGAGTGTCAATGTGATGTAACTGTGCTGTAATTTCACTGTAATGTGATTGTGGTAGAGTGTCAATGTGATGTAACTGTGCTGCAATTTCACTGTGATGTGATTGTGCTGTAGTGCCAATGTGATGTAACTGTGCTGCAGTTTTAGTGTGGAGTGATTGTGCTGCAATTTCACTATGATGTAATGATGCTACCGTTTGAATGTGATGTAACTGTACAGCAGGTTCACCATCACTTATGAACCGATCTCTGTTTCTGATTCTATTTCCATTTCACTCACAGTTTTATTTATTTAACTTGCAGTTGACGCCCGATTAAATCGTTCGAATTGAAGATCACGTCCATTCGTACTTGAATCTATATATAGGTTCTTATTTGATTAGTCAAATAATCAATCACGGGATTGGTATTTACCAAAGCATCGTTTTACTTTTAGATAACTCACTTTCCGGTAAAGTAAAAGTATTCACAATTACTGTAATACAAAAATAATACTGTGATACAATTTATTTTTGAATTTGAAATAACTGTTAACTATGGAGGCTTAATGAGGACACAGGAGTAGTTTTTTTAATCCTATTTTTAACCTATTCACATGGTTTAAAAGCTACTCCCATGAAATAAAACCTACTCCCATGGTAAAAAAAAACCTACTCAAAACTGCTCACATGGTTTAAAAAACTACTCTTTAAGTTTCCGTAGTTAACATAGTTCACGTAGAGTGTATTTGGTCGTACCGTGTTAAAAGTAAGTTAATATAGACATAAAATTAATAACTCACTCTAAGAGAAACATAAAATTAATAACTCACTCTAAGAGAAACATAAAATTAATAACTCACTCTAAGAGAAACATAAAATTAATAACTCACTCTAAGAGAAACATAAAATTAATAACTCACTCTAAGAGAAACATAAAATTAATAACTCACTCTAAGAGAAACATAAAATTAATAACTCACTCTAAGAGAAACATAAAATTAATAACTCACTCTAAGAGAAACATAAAACGAATAACTCACTCTAAGAGAAACATAAAACGAATAACTCACTCTAAGAGAAACATAAAATTAATAACTCACTCTAAGAGAAACATAAAATTAATAACTCACTCTAAGAGAAACATAAAATTAATAACTCACTCTAAGAGAAACAAAAATTAATAACTCACTCTCAGAGAAACATGAAATCGGACAAATCAAACACACCATTAAAATACTCGTGTGTGGTCACTGAGGGATGGGCATGGCGAACACACTGCGGTTGGTTTAATATTCAGCAACCAGTATAACTACTTGCGCGTTTAGTGATTAGGGTTTGTGGAATAAATCATACTTAGGGACAAGATGTTACGGGTGGGAGTGGAGTTTTGTTAGAAGTCCATGGTGTGTGGCAAAGACTGACTCTCCCCAAATTCAAGTTATGTTATGTACGTACATTTGTCATTCTTGAAAACCTGATACTGTACCACTGCTAACACAACATAACCAAATCATAGCCAACCCAACGTAACCAAACCACTACTGTCTACTAACCCAACGTAACCAAACCACTACTGTCTACTAACCCAACATAACCAAACCACTACTGTCTACTAACCCAACGTAATCAAACCACTACTGTCTACTAACCCAACGTAACCAAACCACTACTATCTACTAACCCAACATAACTAAAGCAGTCCATTAATCCAATCAACGGGGAAAAGAACGCTATGTAAAGTTACATTTTCTATATTGCGAGTTTATGACGTGGGAATAAGAATAATTGTTGATTTTGCTTCTTTTATCAGACTGAAAAATAGCCGAGTCGGACATGCAGTCAAAAAAGAACAAAGGAACTGGATCTGACGAGGACAAAGGTAAGAGGTTAAAGGTTACTACTAGTTAATCTAAATATGTTTGTCAATTAAAGATGGTCCTTGTCAGCCACTTTTGTTTCATGAATAGCTATCTATCATCTACTATTAATCTTAAAACATTGGAATCATATCCATACCAATTTGTAGCGCTCGCACACAAAGTATAATTCAGGAAATATAATAGCTGTGTTATTAGGCCCGTTTTGAATGCTAAAATCTTCCTTTGCTGTGATTAAAAGTTCACAGTTCACACGAGGTCAACGTATATTAAATTATACCACTGATATAGCATGATTATTTTCTTCTCTGATTTCTGCAGATACATGTAGTTTTCTGCCAGTTATTAAAAAGGCGGAAAAATTGCTGCTTGAAAAGGGTGACTATGAAGGAGCGTGTGGATACTATGAAGGTTTATCACGATCGATGGATGGTTACACGAATAACAAGGGTAAATCTCAAGTTGCCATGTTCCTGACTAAACTGGGCGCAGCAGGCGAAGATGCGAAAGATTTCGACAAATCAATCAGCTACTATAAGGAAGCTCTAGATCTGTTCAAACAGGTTAATGTTGACGACAGTCCGGAAGATGTTATGAAAGTGCTTCAAAAGCTCACTGAAATTTGCAGGAAAAGCAACAAATCTGATCTGGAAATAGATTACTTAAAGGAGTTACTACAAATGAAAAAGTTATATCACGGTGACAACTTGCACCCGGATATTGCTGACCTGTATAACAAGCTTGGGGTTGCCTGGCAACAAGACGATCCTGTAGCAGCGGTCAAATATCACTTCACGTCATTATACGTTCACAATCGTATCTATGACAACAACGCTGATTCTGATTTCCTGATAACAACGTATCGATATCTTGCAGACGCATGGGAAAATGTTGGCGATTTTCATAAAAAAGCAGCGTATTATAAAGAAGTGTACAAGCTACAGAAACAGAAATACGACAACAAGCCACAACAAACCATGGTTGAGACTCTAATGAAGTATGCTGACGCGTGTATCGCTATAGATAAGAAGACGGTAGCAAAGTCCAGCTTTGAAGAAGCGTTGACGTTAGAGATAGAGATTAATGGCGCCAAGACGGAGAATGATGTAATATCTGTCATTACCAAGCAACTAGCTGAACTGAATCCTCAAAAAAACTAATGGCGCGCCGTACATCAAGCAGGAGTATTTGTATCTTATCGTATACAATGCTATGTGGGAGGGAGGGCATGTTTTAAATTGTATCTTTGGGGATGGGGGTAGATTTAATATGGAAAGTGTTTCCCTCTCAGCTGTGATGAGAGGGGCCAACTCTTACCTCTGGATCCAGAATGGATGATAGACTTAACTTCAATTATTTGATGTATTTCCAAGTAACAGTTAACCCACTCTCGCCTGCACCTTTCTATTTCACTTGAGTGTTTATCAAACATGTCAATATAATTATCAATCATTTGTGTCAATGGGGAGAGTTATAACTGCAGTGACCATACCATGTAGCAAATTAGAGGTGAGGTCATCCAATGCTCGTGACCTAATAAGGAGAAGAGGGTATGTTTTAAGATTGCTGAACATAGATGTAATGATAACGAACACGTTTTGAGTAACCCTACACAAATAACTGTATTTTGATGTTTTATAAAACTATCTACTGGGGATGTTATTTATCATATTACTGTAGGAATTGATTAACAAAAAGGATTGAACCTTTGACTAGATTCGCACCTTAGCAGACTTTTCAAGAATATGTTATTGCTGACTGTTGTCAATTAATTTAGAACCTTTTTCTCCAAATCTACCTTATTCATATGTCATTATGTCCGGAGGGGCGGACGTAATTTTATGTATTATAAAACTAACAACTAAATACGGGGTATATCAGTTTCACTTCATCTGTTTCTCTCCAATATTTAATTGAAACTGTTGTCATATTCATAATACTGTGTATACTCCATCATGTATTGGTTTATTGATATATGGTATATATTTTAGGACTCTGGATATAAGGTTTGCAATCATTCAAATATTTAGTAGATACTTAATTTGAGTAGAATACCACACTTACAGCAGACAGCTATTTCTCTTAGACTAAACAATGTTAGGCACGGAGTGGTTGTCGTCCAGTGCTTTTAAATTAATTCTCCAAAATCATTTTTAAAAGGTTTCTGAATTAGTTTTAATTTTTTGGTATTGTAAAGTGTATAGAGTATTCTTTATATTTCACTTACTAGTATGTGTGATCTATGTATCAAACCCGTGTATACAATATAATCATAAAGAGATGTATCTTTGCTAATTAGCTAATGATGTATCTCTGCTAATTTCTGCTAATTGCCTAAGGGGTGTCTCTGCTAATTTCTGCTAATTAATTGCCTATGGGGTATCTCTGCTAATTGCCCAAGGGGTATCTCTGCTAATTTCTGCTAATTGCCCAAGGGGTATCTCTGCTAATTATTAACACGTTTGAAGTCAGTCTTTGCAGGAAAGGTTGAATACATTTCTCAAAAGAGGACAGTTAACATAAAATTGGCGAAAAGTTAAAAAGTTACTGCAACTGGTGCTTTAGGTTAATTAACGGGACCCGGTATACATGATTCCCGTGCCAGTCCTTAGTAGTACAATTGAAATAAGAAGGTCCATGTCACCCGTATCATCATGGTGACACCATTTATGGCCTAGTTTAGTGGACATCTGAAAAGACACACACATTTGTTCTGACATTTAGTTGAGTATTTTATGTGAGCTATGAAAATGTCAGCATATATCACAATGAAAATTTAATGCTGTCTGTATAGTTTTGCAGTATTTGACATAAGTCTACTACCTTTAATTAGCTACTAAATACAGTATTAATAGCTTAAAATATCAATTTATTACTTTTTTATGATTCTGATCATCGCTTTCCCATCTGACAGAAAGTAACCTAATATCGCCAAACAGTTTTGTTATTGTCATGGAGTTTTATGTTGTACCATGATGCAATTAATCATCATTCGTGTAAACTCCTAAATTACTACCGTGACATTAAACAAATATCATGGTATGAATAAATGACTGGTCAAATATGTACCCGTTTGTTTGTTCTGACGCAAATTAAAGTAATATATATTAATATCTGTACGTGTGTGAAAGTTACTTTGAATGAGTGTATACTATATCAACACCCAATCTAGTTAAAATCTGATGTGATGAAAGCGGCTAAATACTTTATTTACCTCTATTTCCATCGTTTTGTGTCGTTTGTTTTTGTTCTTAGTGATCGCCGCCTTCCATCAGATTTTAATCAGCCTCGGATTGATCAAAACAATGACAGTTAGTTTAAAAAAAAACAAAAACAAAAACAAAAAAACACCCACACTCTGTATGCACGAATCTCAGACTGTTGTCTGAGGCATGACTTGAACGTCCATGAATGCTTTGAAAATAGTAATTTTGTAATATCAAGTACGGAAAACGATCATGATTCTGAAAATATAAGACAAGGGTGTTTTTATCTTAGTGGCATTATATGTGTGGGACCAAGAAAAGTTATTTTCACCAATTCTAAATTGCGAAACTTCACTAAAAATGGAATATGAGCGTTGACAAATGTAACATATAACAGAGGCTTGATACACACTGGGGCAAGGCATTCTGGGGGAACAAACAAAGTTAGAAGTTAACACCGCTTTAATTAATGCCCGCACAATGATGTGTTAGGGTTATCTAGTGACTAACTTGCAAAATTTGTTTGCAGGTTTTGTGACAATGACATTTCTAGGTCCCGTCATGGTACAAATAGATGCAGCTAATACAATAGTAGTTTCTTCGGGAATTGAAATCTCCACGTTCCACTACCAATCATAATATTAGCGTTCTCTACATATTCCCGTTTGTTTCATTACAATCGTTCCTTTGGTGTATATTTCAGTGTCACTTGATATATCGCCAACACTTTGTCATTTTTAAACACGCCTCACCTTTACTCTCATTTAACAAAAACTTATCAAATCATAGGTATTAAAGAAGAGACGAGACTGTCCATGATTAAAAATAAGCTACTAGCCAAGTCGTCGTAGTGTCTTTGCCATACGTATGTCTATTAATGGATCACAGTATGTGATGGGAAGACTGCCCTCTAACGGCGGACCAAAGGGCATACATACATACATACATACATACATACATACATACATACATACATACATACATACACACACACACACACACACACACACACATACATACATACATACATACATACATACATACATACATACATACATAGAAATGCATAAGGAACTTGTGAGACAGTCCGAATAAATAGATGTAAAATCCGACGTTTCGAATAAAAATTCTTTTTTAAGGTATTGAAAGGCAAGACATCTAAGGTAAACACCTGAATATATCTGAATGGTATGGAACAGAACGACAACCGCGCGTGATTAACGGTTATACGTGCGAAAAGTTATAATATTCGCACGATACGTGCGAAAAGTTATAACATTCGCACGATACATACATACATACATACATACATACATACATACATACATGTGCATCATAAAATGTACTGTTCTGTTACCATGAACCTATGCTCATATTAGTATATTACAAAATTGTACATTTTTGCATGAAATTGTATAAATGGTATCTGTTCGTTTTGTGATAAAGGGTACACGAAATTTAGATTTGCTAAACGGGAAGAACAGTACATATAATTGGAATTGATATGCATTTGATATACCATGACGTGGTGTTATGTAATGTTATGAGATGAGATTTGATGAGCTCTGATGCGATGCGATGCGTTGCGATGCGATCTGACTTGACGTGACGTACTCTGACGTGACGTGACTCGATGCGACGTGATGGAATGTGATGTGGGAGGGGGGGGGGGCTTTGATGAATCATCTTAAATACCACATCAATCAATCAATCAATCAATCAATCAATCAATCAATCAATCAATCAATCATTGGTTGAGGGAGCTGAAATATTTTTAAGGGCTGGTCAATTCTTAATTGACTGAACAGGTAGTGTTTTGATGGGACATGGGGAGGAGTCATGTTGGAAAATACCACTACTTGAAAGGAGGGGGGGGGGGGGGGCTTAATTGGAAAACTTCTCTATGTACAGGTAATTTCTTTTTTAAATACAACAATATGAAATCATTTGTGAAATGACTCCAGAATATAAATGTAATGATTCTAAGTTTCTATTGCGTCTCAGTCACATTGCTCATATAGTAACCTACCTTCTACCTCTGACTATTTCTTGACGCATTATTGAGTTATTGAAAATAAAACAATATGATATGTTACGTTATCGATGTTTGTACCTAGCGTGACGTGTGGTCATAACGTGTGGTCATAACGCTAATACTTACATTGTACATATAAATATAAATTATATTCAAACTGTTTCTGGGATAATGCGTTTTCCATCTTACAATGAAAGTTATAATCGAATGAAGAAAAGTATTTACATATCTTGAACTAAAACTGGTGCATGCATTTTACAATCTGTTATCTGTTCAAGTGTACTTTTACCGAGAATTTACAAGTCGTGCAAGACAGGTAGCCACCCCTGCTTTGAAAGACTAAATCTTTTTATATCATTATTTGCCAAGTGAAAAAACAATATTGAATAGATATGTGCGATAAATGATAAAGAAGTAGAATAATGTTTGAACTCTGTACAGTATGGTCACTTGTAACATTATACATTACTCTAGATATATCTAGAGAGTAGAGTAATTGTTTGCTGAATGATTTGGAATTACCAGACGATGAGAGTTTCAGATTTTAACAATTTATTAGTTATTTCAGCATAGCGCATGCATACAGATTTGAGAGTTCAAAGTACATGCAATATATAAGCCATGGAAATTCCAATCCAAATTTAACTTCTTCTAAGAGATCAAATTTATCTTCTTTCAAACTCGGAATTATCAATAATCGCAAGGTGGACTTACAATTAAAATTAGTTTCGAGCTGTTCAGTTTTTGCAACTATTGGATTCTTGTAGAACTGAAGATCCGGGGGTGCCACTCTGTACACTCAAGTCGTTGTCGTCCCAGGATATAAGACTACCAGTCACAGCGCCATCACATCCACCAGTCATTCCGTTAATTTCAGTTGATGTCAACACCCTATTCCAGACATTGAAGTCGGCAATGTCTCCATACAGGCCATTCATATACTCTAGCACACCTGCTTCGAACTGTCCATGTCCAATCACAAGTAGTCCCCCTGCCTGGATCTGCTGACCTTCAGCCAAATAATAGGCCGAATTTGCAAGAGCACCATCTTTGAAAATCTGCCAGGTACCAAACGTAGTTGTCCACGTGACCACCATGTGATGCCATTTCCCGTCATTTGCACTGACTGATGATGATTCACCTTCTGACCCGTGAACGTAGACCTTCATGTTACCGAGCCCCCGTACACTAAACTCGTTAGGGACATTCGCCTTGGCATAGGTAAATATGACACCTGAACTTGAACCTGAACTTCGAATCCAGAACGAGACGGCTACATCAGACATTGCAGAAGGGAATGGCTTGGTTGCAACTACTGCAACTGGGCCCCTCAGTTGGACTAGTTTACCTTGAAGTGAATTTAGTCTTGTTTCTGTAAACGAAGATTAAATCATTATTCAAAAATATTGTATATCCCTCCAGTACAAGACACGATATGGTTATACATAATATTGCTATTTGGAAATTATTAACAACATGTCTAGATGATAAAGTGAAAACAATGGACAGTATAATTTTTAAAAATGACTCCCCTGAATGACGTACGGTAGATATAAAACTTAACAATAAAGATCAATCTACAAACCATATTTTGATGACCATGGCATACATTAAAAGTACCAGTTTCTCTATTTCGTTCGTAACCTTTAACCCCCCCCCCCCCCCATCCCTATCCTCATCAGCGCTAGAAATCCAAGAAAACACGTTCTGGTTACATACCACAATATCCAGGTTGTCCTACGTCACAATACTCGTACCTCAAACCGTCAACTGTATAGCACCATGGCCAAGCTGAGTTGTCAGGGTTACGGCAATAATTATGATCACCCAAACCTCCCGATGGATAATTGTCAGGTGTACGTGTATGGGTATTGGGGGATTGAGACGTCCACTTTTGACATCTGTTTCCTTTATTCGTTGTAGATTTCGTTCCTCTATAATCAGCCCCGTTCGATTCGTGGAAACATTCATTGCTGGCATCTGTAAAACAGTAAATGGGATAATGTAGTTAAGGTTGTATACGCCTAGCAAATAAAGGTATTCAATCTGCGTTTAACTCCAATTCAGTCTTACTAGAAATAAAAAATAGTAACAAAGGGTCACCATAAATTATTTTCAAATGATATCTAACATGTATCAATGTTATTATACATCACAATAGCCACTATACATAATGCTAACGGGTATATATTGTTATTAAAATCACGAAACCTGAAATTATATGACGGACGACGAAAATCTTACATTTTATCGTCTGGTTCTGAATCAACAAAAATGTTACCGACAGTACGTGCTACATTTTATCATCTGGTTCAAAAAAATCTTACCTACAGTGCTAAATTTTATGGTCTGGTGCAGCACAAATCTTACCAACATTGTTACATTTGATCGTCTGGTTCAACAAAATCTTACTAACACTATATAACAATTGTATCGTCTTAGTCGTCATATACATCTGTTGGTGTGATTTTTGTTCAGTCAAAGATGACATGTAGTTTATGTTGGTAAGACTTTAGTTGGGTTAGATAAAATGTAGCATTGTTAGTAAGAGTTTTTCTAGCTTTTAATTGTATATATATTAGTGTGTTCCTTAAAACAAGATGGTTATAAACACAGTTTCAATAGTATATGGCACAAGCTTTAACTTGGCAACATTTTTGGTGTTTAGAGTTTCAAGGATTTTCAGGTACGTATGTCACAATGCCTAGAGTAAGTTTATTAACTTGGCTCAAAATTGTTCATATCAAGTAAACAGTGCAACTATATTAACACTATCATGTGTGCGTAATCCATTTGAATTTGTCACATGGATTGACTGTATATAATTCGCTCTACTACCCGTATTGAGCACTTTTATGTGGTTTTATCTACATCCAGTCAATTATATATATATATATATATATATATATATATATATATATATATATATATATATATATATATATATATATATATATATATATATATATATATATATATATATATATATATCAGTATATCAGGTATGTACATGTCTATTTCAGGAATTTGTAAGGTTTCCGGCGATAAGAAACTATTGAGGTTGAAGGAAGAGGAAGTTATATGTTCCGTCTCGGAACGCTGGAACCCCTTGAAATTGATGGATTATTCACGTCATTCCCAGTCTAATCACGCTTATTTTATATTCCAGGCGTGTTCTATTGGGTTCTATTTGGTGCGTGCGGATATTATTAGAACTTTACACACGTATAACCGTTAATCACGCGTGGTTGTCGTTCTGTTCCATACCATTCAGATATTGTATTCAGGTGTTTACCTTAGATGTCTTGCCTTTCAATACCTTAAAAAAGAATTTTCATTCGAAACGTCGGATT